>NC_089873.1:13165000-13466538 GCF_040182565.1 Anser cygnoides | reverse complement strand
AGTAATAAAGTAAACCCAGCAGTGCATCACTTGGAAACCATAAGCACTGAGTGCCCTTAGTTCAATACAGTATTTAGTAATCATGTCTGTCTAGTAAAGAAATTGAATACTATTTTTGATTCATAGTTAAACATCAACTTCTTTTACTGGCAAAAATATGGAAAAAATCGGTTATCCTGAATTGTTGCTGATTTTTTCCCCCTGCCCGTGTCCCCAGTTCTAATAAGCAGGGACCTGGTTACCTAACAGTGACCAAAAAATATAGTAAAAAGGAAGCATCTGCATATACTTTGCACCTTGTCTGGTAGCTGTTTTTCAACTTCCTTTGCAACATTTGCACCAGGTTATCATGGTAACTTTGTTCTGAAGCTGTGAAGTATGCTCACCTGACACACAATGTTTTCTTAGTTAAAACATTTTCTATCCATGATACTTGTAACAAGCTGTGTCACTAGCACTTGAGATACAAATTAATTACTTAGCAAAAAAAAAAGGGCGATTCTCCCTTGTGATGCCTTTTTTGAAATATAACAAATACCATGAAGTAACTTCAGAGGAACAATATTGAAATGGCACTAGTTCTTACACAATAAAACTGACAAGTTTGTTTTACTAATGCAAGAAAGCGCCATCTACTGCCTGTTAATGCTTCTTCCTCTGTGCTAAGAATAACTAATGATCATGTTTCTGCTTTTAAGAGATTTAATTACACTGAAGAAGACTGAATTTTGGATAAGTTGCGTCTTACTAGTTACTTGAAGAGTGTAAATCAGTATTCTTACTGTTTAAAAATTAAAAATTACACCAAACATTTTTGTTTGATTTCACAAATACATTCCCCGCTTTTTTGGGTAATATTTAAAATGTAAACCAGTCTTTTAGAGCATTGATACTTTTTTCTTTTTTTCCCATTATGTGCTTCAATTGTTTTTGCTTTTTTTCCTCATATTGTTCTTACTTTTCCAGTATTACTTGGATCCTCCAGTTAAACTGAATGAAGCTCTTGAAAGATACGGCTTGAAAAAGGAAGACTTCTTTGTGTTAAGCCATGGAGAATCACGGGACTTGAGCACAAATGATGGGTCTGAGTAATGAACCAGTAACAGTTCCTCGTAAGCCTTGTTTGATTTGAACTAGAAATTAATATCACGTTAATTTGATGTACTTACAAAGCAGATTGAGTGAATTTGAGTTCTAGATTTCAGGTTTGTCAGCTTCATAACTAAAGCTTGCATATAAAGTTCATTTTATGGTTACACATTTTTGTTTTCCTGTTAAATTGATTTTACTAGTTAAATTGTTTACAAATGTTGAGAGGTGATCTAAACACTGGTTAATATACAAGGTATTGTCTGGGCATGACTTGGAGTTTGTCTTACGTTCATCACTGATGTACGCTGTACAGTTTTTTTGTTTTTTCAACTCTTCATCTTACCTATAACAGCAATAATAGCCTCAGAGCAGGATGTAGTCTTATAATTAATGGCTAACTTGAATTATTCATTGTCAAAATGTCATCTCCCACTTGTTAGTCCTTAATTTTAAAATTATGCCCTGTTTCTTGATAGCTTCACTCTATGTTATGTGGGGAGTCTCCCAGTACAGCTGTGTTGGTAAAGCACAAGCACAGTAAACTGAGTATACTTATTTTACTGAGTGCTTCTACGCTTTCATTTACTGAGGAACCACAAAAGCTGAATTTTAAAATGATTTAAAGAACTGTGCCTTTAAGAGAGTGAGAGAGCACTTAATAATGCAACATTAATGTGTAAATACTTACTGGTGGCCAGAATATCTGCACCCTAATATTGTTTTGTCAGTGTCTTTAAGTTAGGCCTGAATGTGTCTAAAGTAACTTTTTTGTCACATGCAGCACATGAGATGGAAGAGTCCCTTAATGGCGCTTGTCTTTGCATTGACTCAGCCTATTATTAAGTACTTTTTTTTTTAAGTGAAAAGTCTGAAGCAAGGGCTGTGGTAATTTTTCCTTATAGCTTCCCTATAATTTTAAAGTTGAATGAGAGACTACAAAATTACTTACTATTGTAATACTTGGCTAAATGTATCTGTATCAAATTGTCATGCTCATTTACAGAATTAAAGCCTATTGTTGCCAAAAAATAAAAGGTTGTTATTCGCCTTCATAATTCATTGGAAAATATACCATTTGTTCATGATTTTTCTCATCTGTGGGATATATGGGTCTTTTTTTGCTCTTGTGCATTAAATTTTGTGTTCATACTCCATGAAGATCAATTTAAAAAAAGGTAAATTATTACCCCGTGATTTAAAGACATTAACTTCTGGCAGCAAATTAAAACCAGTCAATGAGATTTCATGCTAGGAGCAAACTGGATCTCTAATTGTTAACAGCCTTTTTAAAACCTGTGCTGAGAAGTCCTAGAAGTCTTAAAAAATTTAATGCCAACAAAGAACAGCAGAAGGAGGCAAAGATCAGTTAGTCCGAGTTCATTGTGAGGAAGGGTTCTGGAACAGATGATTAAATTATGCGTAAGAAAAAGTAGCTCATATTCCTTTAGTGAAATTCACGTCCAACAAAAAACAGTATTTTTTTATTTGAAAAAGTATTTCTTCTAGGAATGTTATCACCAGAACATATAGATGTAATCACCAGAATATATTCAAAACTGGTTTAAAACTACTGCTGTTAGTTCGATGTTGATTTAGGGGAGGACGTTTCAGATGGCATCTGTGTTGGGCCTTGTATTTAAATAACAGCTTCAGTAATGATTTGGGTAATGTAATGTATGTTACACGTAATATTGTGGAGGAGACAAAGCTGCACGATGTTATGAGTACTTTGAAGGACACAGTTAAAACTCAAGTTTTTTCAGTTTTCAAAATCAATACTGTATTTTGTAAAATTTTGCGTTTTACAAAGGAAAAAATGAAACTAAAATAGGGTAAAATATGGAGTACCTGTTATAGCTAAGCAGAAATGTAGAGTACTGAATTATAAGGACCAGAGCCTTATATGTCAGTAATGGAATATGTTTTGTTTTAGATGCATTTGTTCACAGCATTTGTATGTAGAACAGTGACTGCTATGTTTTGTTTGGTGCTGGTAAGATTCCATATGGGGTATGGAGCAGGGGATGAAAAATTAAGACAGTTTTATGGTATGGAGCAGGGGATGAAAAATTAAGACAGTTTTATGAAGACACATTGGAGAGTCTTGCATTGTTTCAAAACATCTCAGTAGTATTGTTCTATGAAGAAAAGGCTTAAATATAGCTCTTCCTAGGCCAGGAAAAAAAAAAAAGATTGAGGCAATGCTGCAAAAAGTTTTTATGTATTTTAAACGAAGAGGACAATGGTCATTTGAATTCTTATCCTTTCCTTTGGTAGTGGACAGAAACAACTTTATTAAAAAGATGATGTCTGAAAAACTTATTTTTAGGTTGAAGAACATGGAGGGGGATATCTAGGCATCTCCATTGGTGAGGTTAAGAAAACACATATGCATTTAGTATCAGATATATCTGGAACAGACTAATTTCTTCTTGTGTTAGAAGAGAAAGGTGAGATAAGAAAATTTGCAGTGTCTGACCTAGACTACTACTTCAAATACAGAAGCAGAAAAAAACCCACCATCTTCAAAAAAAAATGGCAAAACATTACATAATTGTACTGTAATTTGCATATTGCAAAATGAACAGGTTTTTTTGGACCAGTGGGAGGGAGAAAGGGAAGCTCACTCTAAATGCAGTGATTGTCAGAGTTCTGGAGTGGGAATCATGACAACTTCCACTTCTGTTATTCCTGTTGAGTTAAAAACTACATATACACAAATTATATATATATATATATATACACACATATAGCTTTACCTGTTTATTGATCTGGGCATATTTTTCTTGCAGTTCTATTTGAAGACAGTTGTCTACTGAAAAAAAAACATTATTAACAGCGGAGTGTATGTATTAACTTAAAAAGATGGAGCATCTGGTAATGATTTAGGTAATGTAGTTCTCTTAAAAGTTGTCCAGCCTATACATCCGACATTATCTTCTCCAGGGTTTGGCATTCTGGAAGTTTTAGTAGTCTTGTTTTAATGTAAAGTGTTTACTACATGTTTTGCGTTCATCAATGAAACTTCCTTCAGTTTCCTTTACGATGTTTAGATGTATTCCAGTTCATTTTGAATTGATGCTGCAGAGGTGATTGAAAATTTGTGGTGGCTAACTCAACAGAAGCACCTATTCCAATGATGTTGATGAGAAGAATAGAGCTCTCCAAGAGCTCCTTTCATTGAGTCTCTCCAAGCAGGCTTGAGGGCTCCCACAGAACAGGAAGCTTTTGTAAAAACATGCATGATACTTCTCTAATGAAGATAGTAAAGCAGAGCTGCAGATAATCTTTGACTCATACATATTTTTCAAAATACTTTATTATGCTTTCTTTTAGAGTTATCGCTTAAGGGAGATAGAAATCCTTATGATTTTGTTCAAGTATGGAAGCCTTCCATATTGCTGTTAACTGCACTGCAGTTTAGCTAAATGGAATGGATATATTCTCGTACTACATTTTCATATGCTTAATATTCTCTGCAGTTAAGGTGAAAAAACAGCATTGAATAACTTTAATCTACAATTTTCATTGAAAATACTATTTCTGCAGGAAGTCAGTGGTAGTTTGGCACTGTTTTTGTTTAAGATTTTCTAAGATTTGCCTGTAGCTTTTTAATAGCTGTCAGATTAATAAAATGTAAATGCCTGAACTCTTAAGTCCTGAATCTTTAATGCATCATTCTATAGATACTCAACAGCTGTAAATACATAAGGCACAAAAACTGACATTGAGAATATTTAGATTGACTTTATTCATCTTAAAATATTCACTGTATATATAAAAGCTTTCATGCTTTAAACTGTGCCTCCCTCTGTTTACATGTACCACCTGGGTAGTGGTTTCTCAGTGCCAAAACTTACTGCTTTATCTCATATAAGACATCTGTTATGCTCTCTCTATTAAATATATTGCAGTCTCTTTTGTAATAACTGATTTGTGCCTAGTACTATTCAGTACTCTTTTATATCTAATCTTAAGATTAGATATTTTTGTCAGTCACTTTTAAAAATTACTATTGCGTTAATATTCTCACAACTTGCTCTTTCACTTCTGGATCAGGGTGATGCAATAAAGATGCCAGCTTCTGAGCAAATGGGGTAGAATCCCTGCAGAGTATAGAGAAAACTGAATCTTCACTGTATTGGTCCTGAATCATCGAGCCACCTTCATTGTTCACATTCTTTTTCAAGTTTGCTGCCAACACCAGGGCTCTAAGCAGAATATCTCTGTTTATATGGTTGTCAAAAAGTAACAGCAGTGATGGCACCTAGGATATTAAATAAAGAATCCATACTTAATCATCAGAAGATTTATTTAGTTCTACTTAATGTTAACTTTTAAAAAATTGGAAAAAATTATCTTCACCCTCTAAAACAGCAGCTACGTAAACCAGAACTACATATGCTCTACAGCATGCATGTTTCCTCTTTAAAAAAGACTAGCTTGTGTGTGTATCACAGGCTAATCAATGCTTTGTACTTTCAGTCTCCAAAATACAGGGGTCTAGAAAATTCCTATCTGTGAGAGAGTCTGCTTTCATTATAAATAATGCTGGGTTTGCCCTCTGTGGTGATCTGAATGTTTGTATGTTAACGTATCTGATAGAACAGAAAAAGATACACTTTTAGCAGAGAACTGAAGGTTTAGCTACCCTAATCTTGTGTTAGTCATGAAAATCTGGCAGTATCTAGACTAGCTCTGCTTTTGGCAGATACGTCATAAAACAAAGTTTGATTTTTATCAGCCATTGCATATTTTAAGGAACTTATTTTGGAGAGGAGGAGGAGGATGCAGAACCATTCCAGTCATAGATCTTTGTTTTGTTGTGAGGAAAGGATGTAACTGAAATAAACCTGTATGCCAAGTAGCAAGTATCAGATAAAGTTCTCCATGGACACATAAGTAAAGCACAAAGAGAGCTTATTTATAGTGCTTAGAGACAAAGATTTATGGATGCATTTGAGAAAGGAGGTGGGGATTTCAGTAGAATTTGATTTTATTTGGTACAGACCGTTAGCTATTGAAACAGCTGTTGAAAACAATGATCTATAGTAGTGGTTGTATTTGAACTTTGTACCCTATCTTCAATCTATATACTGACTGCAGGTCTGGAAAGGATATTTTGAGCTTGTTTTTGAAACTCATCAGGGTACTCTGTATATTACTTTAAAAAGTTCATGGTACTACTTCTGTGGTGGAAAGTAAGAACAGTCTTCAAATTGTTACTAATTATTTGGCTATAAACTAAAAGAGGGTAGGTTTACGTTAAATATAAGGAATAAATCCTTTACTCTGAGGGCAGTGAGGCACAGGCTGCCCAGAGAAGCTGTGGATGCCCCATCCCTGGAAGTGTTCAAGGTCAGGCTGGATGGGGCTTTGGGCAACCTGGTCTCGTGTCCCTGCCCGTGGCAGGGAGTTGGAACTGGATGATCTTTAAGGTCCTTTCTAACCCAAACCATTCTGTGATTTGGAATGGTGCACAGGAAGTATGACCAAGTGCCTTCAAATGCATATGCTCTGCGACTCTCCATTTGGAAGTAATACAGTCTGCAATTAATATAATCTGTAATACACTACAATCTAGAAGGCTAACCTGTGAAAGAATGCATACATCTAACTTTTAATTTTAACCATGTACTTGCTAAAATTTTACTCTGGAATTGCACGTGTACTTGTAATATACTTAAATTCTTCTAATGCATTTACACATCTATACACATACACATATGTAAGTGCTTAAAAAAAGGGATAAAAGTTAATGAAATAACAAGAACCTTACTTGAGCTCTGAGAAAATGTCTTGTCATGGCTGGATTTGCAGATAGGTTCACAAGTACTTTCAAAACTTGGATCTGAAATGAGGAACATACAAGCTCATTGCAAGCTCTAAAACCAGAACGTGTGAGAGCAGAAATTAGTGCTTCCTTATCATCTTTAGCACTTTTGTCTGCCCACAACTTGCCCCGCTATGTTTTACTGTAGTCCACTATCCTCTGATTTTTTCATAACACTTCCTTTCTTCTTAGTCTTTGAACACAAATTTTCAGTAAAGGAAGGAAAGATTCATGCAGTCAAGCTGCTGCTTTTAATATTGTCACCAGACTGCAATGACTCCAGTATACTCTCTACTGGCTTACTTTTTGTTTTTTTTTTTTTTTTTAAGATGAAAAAGACTATAGAATCTGCCTTTTCTCAGGACTTCAGTTTTCACACAATTACATCAGCAAATTAAATGAATCAACTCACTCTGTAATCCAGTTTTATACAATTCTTAAATACAGGACTGATACTTTCTTACTATTTTAAAAGCAGGATATGACAGTGAAAAAAGATGCCAATCTAAAGAATAAGCAGATAAAGAGCAGGATTCAGAGAAAAAAAAAAGCAGGCTACTAAATTCTGATACCCAGCAAATCCAGTTTATTTTTTCCATTATACTAAGAGCTGGGATTGTTCCTGATGAAATGTGTTTTCAACAAGCCAAAAGTACTTATTTGCTCATTCACTTATGCATCTGTGTTTTTCACAAGATGGACCTAAAAATCATTACACATGACATCCTTGTCTCTAAATTGGAAAGACATGGTTTTGATGGACGGACTGCTCTGTGCATAAGGAGTTGGCTGGATGGCTGCACTCAAACAGTTGCAGTCAATGGCTCAGTGTCCAGGTGGAGACCAGTGACAAAAGGAATTCCTCAGGGGTCAGTATCAGGACTGGTGCTGTTTGACATCTTTGTCAGCAACACGGACAGTGGGATCGAGTGCACCCTCACCAAGTTTGCCGATGACACCAAGCTGTGTGGTGCGGCTGGCACGCAGGAGGGAAGGGATGCCATCCAGAGGGACCTGGACAGGCCTGAGAGGTGGGCCTGTGCTACCTCATGAGGTTCAACAAGGCCAAGTGCAAGGTCCTGCAGCTGGGCCGGGGCAATCCCAAGCACAAACACAGGCTGGGTGGAGAATGGATTGAGAGCAGCCCTGAGGAGAAGGCCCTGGGCGAGCTGGTTGATGAGAAACTCAACATTTGAAGTCCCCATTTGAAGCTTTTCTCTTTCAGTACTTCTGGCAATAATTCAGCACAGAATCACAAATAATTTCCCTTGCAGCCACACAGTTGCAAGAGATGTAACAACCGTAAGGAAAGGAAATGGAGATCTTAGGTTATCGCAGCTTGGCGTGTTTCCCCAGAGATTCGTGCATCAGTGAAGCCTTTCACATGCAGATAGATTCTCTTTGCTCTGTGATGCAATTGCAATGTTTAGGAAGTAGAAGAGAATTCTAGAGTTGCTGTAGCAAAGGCATAGAGCAACAGCAGTGCACACAGCGCTGGTTTGCTACAGCTCTAGCCCAATGAATGCACTATCGAGATGCTCTTCCCTCTCCCCCTTATTCCTGAATCTACATAGAGAAAGTAATATTGATCCACCTTTTACAGATTTTATGGACTGCTATCATCAAGGAATATTTGATTTTCTAAGCACAGTCTAAGCCACGTAACAAGAACAGTAGAAAGGAGGCTAGTAAAACAGCTTCATAACTGGTTTGTAAGAATACAGTACTCATTACCTGTGTCCTTTCAGATCCTTCCGAAAGCACACGAAGAAGGCATGGGATCTTGTTTATCATCTTGTGGTGGTAGTCACTGGTAACAGACATATTTGTCAACAACCTGAGCCCAGCGAGCTGCAGATCAGAGTTCAGAGGGGCTGATTCAACATTCTTACAAACTTGCTCAATATATACCTAGGGAAAAAGGGAAGCCTCCTTTTTAATACAAACACATTTGCTATTCACAAATAGTACCAATGGTCTAGCAACAGCAGCCTAAATTGAACACTGTTTGTTGAATACATGATCTGATCAAGGTACTTGGAAGCAAGTACTTTGCTTTGTTTTGTTTTTAGAACACACAGATACTCTGTTGGCCTGACAGAAGCAGACAGTACAGACTCATGCTAAATAACTTCCCTGAGGCATAAATTACTCTGAAAACCCAAATTGCTTTGACTCCATTCTAGAAGTGACATACTTCATTTAAGGAGTTGTTTCAAAAATGACTTAAAGGCCTTCTTAAATATTGAGATCAAGCTAATGATAAGTCTTGGGATGACATCCCTTCTTCCAACTGTGTGGCCCATTCACTGGCATACTCCTCAAGAGCAATGATGACAACTGACGCTTGCAACTACTATTTACCTAGATTTCTTCTGGATGACAGCACACAATGAATCTTGGAGCCCTAACTAAGAAAAAAAAATACTTTGCATTTATCAAAGGAGTTATTTTCTACCTATATGCCTACATAAATGTTTTCAATTGGCAAGCACCACTTCAAAAAAAAAGTTGCTCAGCACTAAAGATGCTGCAAATGATCACATACAGTCAAAATGTCTTTTTATCAAGCTAATGAAAAAATGACCAAAAGTCTTAAAACCTGCACATAAACTCACTGCTTGGACACTTCTTGATTAGATAATGTCAAAAATGGCTGCTTTTTTGATGGCTGGTCCTGTCTCATTCATACCATCTTTTGTATCTACCAGCCGGACTTGTTGCCATCATTACAGACTTATCTTTTAGGATTAAAATATCACAGTGAAAACTGCGTTGCAGACAAGCCCAAGGGATCAATTACCATTTTATTCTCCAGTTCCTTTGCCTAGGCATCACGCTAGGCTCAGCCTGCTACTCGTCTTATTAAAAAACTGTTGCTGATGTTCTAGACGTATTTGGAAATCATGTTGTCTCACATAATTTCACTATAAATTAACAGCACAATCTCTGTTCAGTGGCATTTGGTGAAAGCTAAACACAGGCTGTCTAGTTTCCTAAGTGTCTTTTTTTATAAAAGGAATTGTCAGTGTTACGATGCATTTTTAAGTCATCCATTTGGCCTTAGGATACACAGATCATCCAGATCTGATGTCTTATATGTCTAACCTCAAAACATTTTAGCATCCTTCCCTGTATTTAATAAATATGTTGGAAGCCCTGTACTATTTTCTGTGACTCAATTACTCTTATTTTTTTCCCTGTACGAAACTTACCTGTATCTCTTCCTGATTTTTAATATTCATACTCAAATTATTAAGTGCATTTAGTGCTTTTTCTGTAACTTTGGGAACACAACCTGAGAGCATCCCTCCAATAACAGAAAGGCCATCCAAATTTCGAATCATATCCTGAAATATAAAATACATATAGTAAGATTACTACAATTTTTAAATTAAGTGCTGAAGGCGTTACTCAAAGTTTCTGTTTTAATCCACATGGAATGTGTGTATGACTTCCACATGACAGACTACTTTGTTTAGAGGGTGTTAGCAGTTTATTTCTCTGTGTTATCATCCCATACAAAAATAAACTATGTATGGCATTTATTTTGAAACTATTACCAGCTTACGGTGTCAAAAACATGTTGGAAAGTAATTTCATTTCACAGACATCAATACTATACATCCTTCTGAAGAGCTGCTCAGAAAATAATAGAATTTTGAAGAGCTTGCAAATTCAGACAGCTCCTAAAGCTGGTAGAAAAATATCCGTTATGCTTTGCTTCTGCTAAATGGGAGAAGGATTTGATACAGCTTGTTAATTCTAAGATGTGCAATCACTAAGCTGCCCTTTGACTTTGAATATATTGCTTCCACTGAAATTACCAATAGTCCTGCTTAGGGTCAAAGTATTATTTGATGTTATTTGGCAATGGCATAATGCCTTTACTTCTAAAACTTGGTGCAAAGAATGCTTAAAGCATCTCAGATTATGCACAATCAAAGGTAATTATTGCATATCAAGTTTATAGAATAGTTGAGACAATGAACAGGTCACAGTACCTAATAGTCCTGTCCGATCAGAAGAGAGTTTCAAGATGCAGCTTTATATTATTACAAGTAGAAATTATAAAACTTTGTCTTTCTTTTCCCTTACACTTAGTGAATTGGTCTTTTGGTGATTTAATGACTTCTAAATGAGAAAAAAAATAAAAATAAAAACTATTTTCGAGAAAATGGAAATGGGTCTTGATTCAGTTACATTGTGTTCTGAGAGATTTCTATTAGGAAAAGAGTTCTAAGCAGCCAGAATAGACAGCTGTCATAAGTTCCATACAAAAAGAAAAAGAAAAAAAAAGGAGTGTGTGCGGGGGCAACCCTGGAGGTTAAGCCTTTACAGAGACATGAAAATGTGCATCCATCTCAAAGCTTTTCTGCATCATATTCCCAACTGAATTGAAGAGACTTAGTTGGGAAGCTACTAAGATGCAAATGGCATGCAACTTTATAAACATAAAGAACTACATTAAATTATCTCAGTAGATTTCAGATCAGATCCTGAAATTATTTAACTTCTCAAATTCAACCCTTTAATTAACATTACACAACTGTAAGCAACAAAAGATATAAAGATATTTACAGTACTTTGAAAACACAGAATGCTGTACAAAGTTGTATAAATGTAATTTGTACAAAGATTAAGCTTAGATAAATCTTCTGAGGCTGGTAAATTACATTCTTTGTACTAGCAGGAAATAAAGGCATAGACAGAAAATGGATTTTGGAACACAAGATAACCTAGCTCTCAGTCTTGTGTCTCAGTCTTCAGCAAAACAGCATCTTTCATTTTCCACACCGACTGATATTGAAACACCATTGTTTTCTACAAAACAATACTTACTTGATTTACAGAGAAGGCGGCACTGTTGCTGACAGTGATTAAAGCTTGCTCTTGAATTAATGGATCATCTGTGGCCTGAAGCAAATGAATAAGTTTCTGTAGAGCATCTGCATCCATGGTATGGGGTGACTCTGGAGGACTTTTTTCTTCCACTGTTTAAAAATTAAATGAAATACTTAATAAAATTTCACTTAGTTACCACTGAATGCTTTTTTTACCAAGCTGAGCCCTAGCTCTTAGTTATAGTACATATTGTTCTGAGTTTGACTGTACCCAACCACCATATCATAGCAAAAAGATTCTGTTTTACCACAGCAGGACTCCCATCCTTTTTCCTGAATCCCATGGCTACTTCTTTTCAAAGTAGGGAAAAAAAAATAAAGGAGTATGTAAACAGAGCTTGGTGTACATTACTCTTTGGTTAACCAACAGCAAACTTCCCATTCAAAATTATAGGGAATATTCACCAAACATGCTAATTTTTTTCTAATGTTCCCTGAAATGAAACGTGGAGATCTGTCTGAACACTGTGGGAAAAGAGAATAAAACTTCTGATTTGAGGACTACTATTTCCAGAAATTATGCTAATAACATTTTGCCAGTAAACTGAGGTTCTTTGACAAAGTAACAGCCAAAATATTAACAATGCTGCTGTTCACAGAGTGCAGTCACTTAGCTAACTGAGGAAGGCCACTTCTCAGTCAGAATGATGCTATGGAGTACCTGGCTTTCAAAAAAGCGTGACACTAGTGACAACAAGGACCATTTTCAACCAGGTTGGAGGCTGAACTATTTAGCTAGCTGAACTGTCTGAAGGCCCGATCTGTGACTACTGGACTAGTCACGGATGGCTGGAAATGACTTTTGAAAGCTAAGAAATCCTTCACAGGTTCTCATATTTGCTGCCAGCACTTCCTCGGGCAAACACCATAGTGTTCCTTGATTTAAAAAATAAATAAATAAATAAAATCAAAGTAAATTATGACAATCCAACAGCTAGCTTGGAAAACAAACTAAATTGGTTCTTATCTGCACTTTCACATTGCAAGTTCCTTCAGGCCCACTTTGCGTAGCTTTGAATTATGGAGGAACACAGCTTCAACACCAGAACAGCATATAAGCCTGTTAAGTTGATACATCGATTGTATATATACATTTAGGAGAATTAAAAATGCGTATATTTGAGGGTGGTTGTTGTGTTTTTTTTAAATAACGCATCCTCTGCAGAGCCCTGTAGGGGCACCCCCTCACACGGAGCCCAGCCCCTGCCACACACGGCGGCTCCTCCCCGCGGCTCGGGGCCTCTCCCAGCCGCTGAAGGCAACCGAGCCCCCGGCCCTGCCGCCATCCCCTCCCCGCCTCACCTGCGGGCGGCCCCCGCCGGCGCCCGCCGCCCGCCGCCCGCCGCCACAGGCAGTAGCAGGCGGCGGCCCCGAGCACGAGCCCGGCTGCGGCCGCCCTCACAACCGCCCCCCGCCGCTCCCCCATCGCCCCGGCCGCGGAAGCAGCCGCCCCATCCGGCACCGCCCCGCCGCCGGGGGGGACGCGGGGGGGCTGAGGGAGAGGAAGAAGCTGAGGGAGATGAAGGAGATGAAGGGCTGAAGGGCGCCGGGCATTGCCGTACCTCAGCGCGGCTTCAGCTTTCGCGGCGCACAGCAGCCGCGAAGAGCCTTTGTGAGACACTTGGGAGAAAAAGGAGAACGCTCTTTTTTATTGCTATTATTTTTATTTTTAACTATTCGTCTATTTACAGAGACGACTAAAAACAAACATAGTAAAGTCTTAACAAAATACACCAACACATTAGAAATAAACGCGTTGAAAATATTCGCCCCGGGGGTGCTGCTGACCACCCCGTCGCCCTGCCCGCTCTCCTTTACTTCAGACACCGACGGGTGGAGCCCCGGCTGCCGCCCGCAGCCCCGCGGGGCCCGCCGCCATGGCGCCCCTCAGCACCTCCGGGCCTGCCTCGGCCGCCGCCACCGACGAGGTAATGGCGGCGGCCTCGCCTCAGCTCCGCGGCCGAGCCGGGCACCTCGGGAAAGCGGGACCCTGAGCTTCCCCGTCAGCTCGGGGGGAAGGGAGCACTGAGCTGCTTTGGCACCTTCCACGATTTGATAAAGTTCTTTGGGTTTGGTTACGGAAATGCTTGTAGGTTTCAGGAGGAAACTGGCGTGTTCAGCGGCTGCGTACTTCCCTTCTTGCTGAGCGCTGTGTGTAGTTTGCGTATTTTATGGCCTGTCAAAAATGGCAGTGGGCCACGTCTTGGGTATTGGTGGATTAGAGGCTTATTGACACAGGAGGAAATACATTTCCATGAAACATTAGGGCGTAAAACCATGTCACAACATGAAGGACTGCAGAGCAAACAGTTTGGATTTCCAGCTTCAGCATTCTTCCCTATTCTCTATATTTCTTCGGTTTCTTCCCTTTTTACCTATGTCAATTTCACCTCTGTCTAGTTCAAAGTCTGCAGCAGCCCTTTTGCAGTTTCCTTGAACAATAACAATACAAAAAAAGCAGTTTAACAGTCATCCTGATACTTTTCGGGTACCAAAAATAGACCCCACTTGCAAGCAGCTATTACAGCCAGGATTTCCATGGAAACAGTCATAAAAAATACAGAGCCAATTAGAATAATTATGGAGCAGCACGCCAAGCAGACTGAGTACCTCTCATGAGAATCCTTCTCTTGATCATTCTTTCTTTTTGTTTTTTGTTTTAAGCTCAGAAAAACATAAGATAAAATGTATCTTATGCATATGGTGTATTTCTTGATTCGGCACTTCAAAAATAGCTGTAATTTACATTTCCAAGCAAAAGTTATAAATACCTTTATAGCAATAGTGGCATTAAGTTAATAAACTAAAAATGAAAGAACTCAGGTTCAGATTAAAGGGAGTTTCTTCAGGGAAAGAGCCAGTTATAAAATTAGTCTCTGTTAGATCTTTTCATCTTTTTTTTTTTCCCCTTGTTTATTAGATATTGGTGCTCACTAATGCCCAGTCATATTTTTAATTTATTGTATTTTCATTTCTTTATGAGGTTACAGTATGCTTGGTACAACGATAAATTAAATGATACTGGTTCCTATATTAAGGAACGTCAAAACTAAACTGAGATCTATGAACATTTATGTAAATATTCTCAAAATTAAGAAGGGTATGGAGTTCTAAAATGGACATTTGCTTAAGTCATTTTATGATTAGGTTGTGGTTTGAACATGGTCCAGACACAGTTGGAGTCCAAATAATTGTGTCCAAATAATTTGGGATTCCCTGCTGTGTCTGATTCTTTCATTCCTGTGTGCTCTCTGTCTTTCAGATCCCGTCCAGATTTACTTTTAAACTATAACCATAAAAAGTTAGGTAAACTATAATCCTGCAAATAGTATATATATGATGATGACTTTCACTGCTATGAGTAGCTGTGTTCATGCAATGTTAAAATTCAATTTGCGTGCAGAACTGGCTCAATATTTTTCTGCCATATGACCCAGTTTAATTTTGCCGTGAAGGATAAATCACTAAACTATTAGGAAGAGGAATGGGAAGGTCAAGGATTATGACTGGAATAGAGAAGCCTTTGAGAGTAATCAGGCTTTCTAGTCAGGATTAGTGGAAAACTGAAGGTCACGGCCAGTCCTGGCCTCATTGTGTTTCACCCGCCCCCCCTCTTTCCTTCTCTTCTGCTTTCAGGAATAGCAGTAGCAGCAGACCAGACCTGGGTCTCCAGAATAGATAAAGCTGACAACTGTTTTGTCACATTTTTGCATCAATTTTGTTATCAGTGGTAGTTATCAGTGGTAATCTGCTGTAGGCTGCTGCCCACCTTGCTGGAACTCATCCCAGGGATGCAAGCTTTTACTGTCTTTGCTAAAGTGCATCTGGTTTACAATGTATTCTCCTATTGCAGGTAGACATGAAGTACTTATAATCCTGCATTGACATTTAAGTAGGGTGTCATGGTAGATCTAAAATGTAAACAGTAGAGTAATTTGAATATGCGATGAGCAGCATGTCATCAGCACTGCGAGTGTGAGGACAGGACCTAACAAATTTGTACCAACAAAACAAAATACCAAAATTAATATATATATAATATTTATTTATTTTTACATTGAGCTCACATACTACTACTTGTAATAGTCAACATCATTGTAAGGCTTAGAAACCTTGGTAATGACTTGGATATTATGTTGTGCTTGGTGCTGTACGTATATCAAAAGATGTTCTCTGCCCAAGTGCCTTCTAAGCAGTTGGTGAGTCAGCAAATGGATGTAAGAAACACAAATGGACATTAAAAACATACAGACACTGTAAGATCATTACTGGTGAGCAGGAGTTGCAGTAGTCACAACACATCAAAAGCAACAAAGGTCAAGGGCTTTTATCCAATCTTCATGCAAAAAAAAAAAAAAGTTTTTTGTTGAACTTCATTAGTTCACTTTCCAAAATTTAACAGGATACAGCCTCTTCATTTTAATAGGTGTTTTTGGAAAAGCACTGCAGATTATGAAGGTTTGCAAGAAGTCAACAGGAGCTGTTAGCTAAACCACACTCAGTGGCATCTACTGATTCTGGATAGCTTATGGGATTTTGGAGAATCATAAAGATTAAAAATTGCTGTATCTCTAATAAATTACTATGAAGAAGCTGTGTTGATTTTGTCCTGGACTAGAAGTAAGAGAAAATAAAGAAAATATATGACTGTTAAGAATTGTTGGTAGAAGTGAATCTGTTGCATTTAGATTACCTGTTTTTTTGTTTGTTTGTTTTTTTAGGCATAGAACACAGATCTTGAAACTATGAAAAGTTCTTTTGCTTTGGAAAACATTATAGACAAGACATGGATGTTCCTTTGTCATCTTAGAGAGTGTTTTCTAAGGCACAGCTGACAGTCATCACAGTCATCATGCCATCCTGTCATGTTATTTTCTGTATTGAAAATAAATGGAAGTTACTGTTGCAATGTCTGTTAACAAAACTATTGTTCTGTGTACTGAGGTCATTTCAATGGCAAAAAAGTGTCACAGCTAAAGAGTGTGTAAAGCTTCTTGGATATCAGGTATTTTTGTTCAGCTGCTGATTCTTAATAGCTTTCTATTTCACACGTGAATAAGAAGTAGGAATATATTTACATATGTAGGTATGAATGTATTTTTAACAGCTGCTAAAAGCATGCAGAAAAGGGGTTTAAAATGATTCTTCCATTACTAAGCTGTGTAGCATTAAATTGAATGCTAAACAATTTTAACTTTTTCTTTGTGAACTTTTAAACAACAGATGACCTTTATCAGATTGCTGAGCAGAGGCACTTCATAGGATGATTGACCTAAATAACTGATAAATGTACTTCAACAGTTTTCCTGATTTTTTAAAAAAGAATTCATAGAATCATAGAATAGCCCGAGTTGGAAGGGACCCACAAGGACCATCGAGTCCAACTCCTGGCTCCACACGGAACCACCCAAAAACCAGACCATGTGTCTGAGAGCACTGTCCAAATGCTTCTTGAACTCTGTCAGGCTCGGTGCTGTGCCCACTGCCCTGGGGAGCCTGTCTCAGTGCCCGACCACCCTCTGGGTGCAGAACCTTTCCCTAACCCCCAGCCTGACCCTCCCCTGTCCCAGCTCCATGCCGTTCCCTCGGGTCCTGTCGCTGTCCCCAGGGAGCAGAGCTCAGCGCCTGCCCCTCCGCTCCCCTCGTGAGGGAGCTGCAGGCCGCCGTGAGGCCTCCCCTCAGCCTGCTCTGCTCTGGGCTGAACAAACCCAGGCACCTCAGCCAGTCCTCATACATCTTGCCCTCCAGCCATCTTTGTACACTTTGTACATCTTTGGACACATTCTTTGGACGCTCTCCAGCAGTTTTATACCTTTCTTACACTGTGGCACCCAAACCTGCATGCAGTACTGGAGATGAAGCTGCACCAGTGCAGAGCAGAGCGGGACAATTCCTTCCCTTGACTGGCTGGCAGTGCTGTGCCTAATGCATCCCAGGGTACGGTTGGCCCTTTTGTTTGCCAGGGCACACTGCTGGCTCGTGTTCAGCTTGCTGTTGACCAAAACCCCCAGATCCTTCTCTGCAGGGCTGCTTTCCAGCCTCTCATCCCTCAGCCAGGGTTGCCCCTTCCCAGGTGCAGAATCTGGCACTTGCTCTTGCCCTACAATTACTTTGTAGTTGATGAGCTGGGGGTTGTATTGATAAGTAACTAACGTGATGTATGAATGTTCTTTTATTTTATTTATTCAGTCTTATCGAAAAGTAAATTTTCTAGGTTGCGAAAAGTTAGCAGTTGCTGGGAAGAGTGTAGAAGTCTAATTGAAATAGCCAGACTTATGCAGATTTGGACTAATTTTTTCTTTTTTGAATTTCACACCCGGCCCAATTATCACTGAAGATTACCTGAATGAGAATGGCAAGACCAAGTGCTACAATTCCTTTCCTTACCTAGGTTTTATAAAGAAATTCTCAAATAAGTTAAATAGAGGCCTTGCAGTCCAGTGTCTTGTTGGATATTTTGGATTTTCTGTGTTAGATCTTTCATAAATTCCAATGGAAAAAAGTTGCTTGTGTTCTTTTGAAAAGTTAAAAAGAAAAGAAAGTAAGTAAAGCTCATAATAATAAAAATTGGGATTCATATGGCAGACAGATCCTGGCTTGATCCAGGAGAGGGAGTAGCTGAACAACCTTAGGATTGGCTTTGGAAAATCTACCCATAGGAGAACTTGTGAAGAGTGCTATATAGCTGCCTGCATATTATTTAAAATGGTATTATTTGTCATGAATTACAACCATGTGTTAGATTTATAATATTTTCTTAAAATAATCCACCATTGAGATATACCTTGAAAATTAAACTTTTATTAAGAGCCCTGAATAGATGTTATGGTTGTAATTAATGTGTTAATTAGTATTATTAAATAGTCAAGGTGTGTAAATTGAAGATAGTTGCCTTTCATTGTGTCTGTGCATAAATAAATATTTTGCTTTGCCTTTTTATTAGTAATCTTAACTTGTAGTCATGTAAAAATACAACACATACGCATGGCCAAAAAGGTCTGTTAATGTGCATCTATTTTCCAGCTCTCAGTGATCTCTTACTCCAAACTGCTCTGCAAAGTCACAAATCATTTGAATTTGTACAGTAAGTCATTACATTCCTGCATTGACTTGATCCATCAAATATGTAGGAATTGCTCCAGATATTTCCTGTTATTAATATTTAGTTTTATCCTTACATAGATCAGTTGTATTACAGTAATGGAATCAATATGGATGTTAGAAAATGAAGTATTTCTTCTCCCAGAGTGCATATGTAAAAAGACATGGTTTGGGAAAATTAGCTGTAACTGGACAGCGAGGTTGCATCATCAGAATTTTGGTGATGAGCTTACAGAGACTAGGCCAGAATGAATGGCAAAATTGAGACAAGGAGATTTAGTACCATCCAGCTGAACCATGGAGAATGACAGTAGTGAAAAGTGGGTTGAGAAAAAGAAAAGTAGTTTTCTAAGTGTCAGGGCTGGAAGAAAATCTAAAAACTCAGGTGTTGGTTTTGTGATAACTGTTAAAAGCCAGTTTCTTGGTAACCAACAGAGGGAAATATAAGCATAACAATGTGTCCCAGGATAAAATCTTTTGCACTGATGTAGATTGGTGTTTCATCAAAAATACACAGTCATGTTCTGAAATTTTTACCTAGAAAACAACCTTCTAATTTATCATTTCTATTAAATATTCATTTAAATAACCAGACTTCACCCATATGCTTTTAAAAATCAATACAATTTAGCAGTTCTTCCTGTATGTGAGCTCACAACCCAAAAATAAATGAACTACATCCTCTAGCTGAAGACAGCTAAATGCAAGTGAGAAAAATAGTGAATCAGTTATTGTGCATTATTCCTAAAATGTAATGCAAAGTAGCGTGGTAACAATCTTGAAAAGCAAATCTTACTATAAACTTCGTTTTGTTTACAATATTCGTTACAAGATTGATTTCTGGTCACGTTTCCCAATTCAACATATTCTAGCTGCACAGAGTTAATCTTGCTTTAAATTCTGTGTGTGTGTGTGTGTGTTTTTCCTTTTATTAAAAAATAAAAGTATCTAATTTCACAAATATTCATTTTTTAATGCACATTTAAAATGAAATTATTAGTAGGGGTAGTTACAGAAATACCGCATATTTTATTACTGTCCTAAACCTAGTGCTTTGAAGTCTAGCAACTGAAATATGATGATACATGCAATATTCCATTTAAAATATAAATGAAATTAAAGGTTAGTGATAAGAATAAATGTCTCTATTTTACAATATTTTAAAAGAAGCTGGTAATCTTGGATTTATTTTAATATTTTCATATCTAGATGCTTCTTTACTGTTAACACAAAGATACTAATTTGCAGTTTCTTTTTGCCGGCTCTGCTTTGTGGTGTAATTGCTTTGCATCCAGAAGACCCGCTTACATTTTTAGAGGAAAAGCCCAGAGAAATAATGTAAAAGGGAATAGATTCTGTATTATGGTATATATTAAATTGTGTGTATGTTATGTGGTTTATAATACTGAACTTGGACTTCAAAATGCTGATGCTATTTGTAGTGTAGACTGCATGTTGAATATAAATATTAATGGCACGCAATACTGCAAATACAGTGAGACTGATATTGGAGGTACTTTCTAAAAACATTGCAAATCCTTTTCTTTTGATATCTATTTTTTTTTGTCTAAAGAATACGTAATGAATATGACTTCTACTTAATGTTCCTCAAAAACCTTTACTTATGTGGTAGTTAAACTGAGGTAGTGTTACTTGTTATAACATCATTGCAGTCAATGATGTATTACCTATACAAACCATGGATAAATAATTAATTTTACTATTTTTTCTCTTTCCTGTGTGTTCTTTCACTCTTGTAAGTGAAGTCATCACAGCACGAGATAAAAGAGACTGAGTATTTAATTCTGCTTACACTGTACCCTTAGAGAGTAGAGATTGACTTAAATGGAAGCAAGCTTTGGCCACTAAAATATGCTTATCAAAATATATGCAACTAGTACAGGCTACAAATGCCATCCGATTATTTTTTTGTTGTTGTTAAAATGTGTTTTACAGGAAGTGTTTTTTTCTCAGACTTTTTGCCCACTGTTAAGAAAAAAAATAATAAAAAAATAAATCTTGTTTAGTTTATGGTTAGTCTGTAGCTGACAAAAGAGAAAAAGCATGTATATGTATTTTTCGCTTACTCTACAGAAAACAGTGTTTAGAGTTTTGCATTAGATTTGAATATTGTAAGATTGTATGTTCTTACCCTTTTCTGAAGCACGTTCAGCTGTTGGTGCAGCTCATGTGAAACTGATTTTCCCCTCCTGCTCTAACTTTCACATATAGATGAGTTGAGGTGTGTTTCAATAAAAGTTGTGTTTGTAAATATGTGGTCTCTGAGATTACAAATTCTAGTCCATGAGTGAAGAGAACAAACTATAATGATATTTGCTTTGACATGAATCACTAAGAAGATGAAGTACCCTCTTTTTTTTCTTTTTTTTTTTTTTTTTTTACTAGCTGGACTTCGTCCAAAAATGCAGTTTCATTTGTAAACATGCATTATGAAGTCTGATATTTTATGATATAATCAGGAATAAGCTGTGAGAAAACTTTAAATACTGAGAAGAACTTCTGAGATTGTAACGTAAGGGAACAGGAAGAAAAGAAAAAAATGAAGAAAAGTTCGTAGCTATGCTGACACCTGGAGCGAAAAACTCAGGTAGTGAAAGAGCTTTGTACAGGAAGGAGATGGAAGGCTTTAATTCAATATGTATTAAATTTTGTGTTACAGGTAAAGTCTATACTATATAATTGTTTTAGAGCTCAGCTTAATTGGGTCTTCTGTCATCGATAGAACCTTTGGTAAGGGACTGTTCTATTGTGGTATGAATTCTGTAAAATCATTTCAGAAAATTGCCGCGTTCATCACTGGATTAAAACTGACCCCAAAAGAAACCGCTGATCTATTTATATGGGAGCTAGAAAAACGTAGAGTAAGATTGATGGGGAAAAAAAAAAAGGAGGGAAGGGAATATAATGGATAAAGTTGTGGTTAATGCTAAAAAAATTATGCATCTTTTGCAATGTGAAGAAACTCTAATTTCATAGGGTTAACCAGTGAGGTACTCAGGGACTTATCTTGCTCACATATTCTGTGCAATTGTCACTTCTGGTTGAATTTTCAGTAGGAGGTGGATAATTAATCCTTACTCTTTGGGCCCATATAAGCAGGGATCTCAGGAGTTGTCTGGAGCCCAAATACTCTGCATGCACTCAGGCTGACTTAGATACATCGTGGTAGCAGATAAAATCGCTACAGTGAGTGATGCAGATTTGTGCTCTTATTGTATCTTTCCCATGGAGTAACAGAATTTCTCATATCACAGGGTTCATCAACAGCCTGAATGATGAGATTTTATTGTTTACATTATTTATGACGTCTTTCCTAAAAGTTGAAAAATGACTTGATTTTTCTTTTAATTTTGGCCCTCTGGTAAATACTTTTCATTTCCATAGTTTTCACAGATGCATAATGCAACATATTCTTTTTAAATTTTGGCACTTGCAGTGTGTTATCTGTATTTTAAAATTAAAACTAAACAGTTTCCTACCTGAACATGCCATGGCCTGTCTGCAACAGCATGAAACATTGCTTCAACTGCTGAAAATATGAAATATCTGTTAATTAAATATTAATTCTGGGTTGGATGTGGCCCTGGGCGACCTGATATAATGGGTGGAACCCCTGCCACGGGGTTGGAACTGGGTGATGCTTAAGGTCTTTTCCAACACAGGCCGTTCTATGATTCTATGAAGATGAGAAACAAAGTAGTATTATCTGATAGGAAGTGACTAAGACATTGAATATGTTGAACTGTGAGGTACACAGTATTTCAAAATAGGTCTAAGAATAGCATTAAACATGGTCATTTGTTTTTGCATTTTGTAAACATTTTAAAATGTCTGCTGTAATTTGTAATTAAATTGTAATGAAAGTGATGCAGGTCTTAATCCTTCAATAATAAAGTTAAGTATCATAACATGTAACTATAATCTATTAACTATAAAGAAAAGATGCATTTTCTTTTCAGGATAATAATATTGTTAGTATAACTTAATTCCTTTTTGAAGGAATATGTGTATTGATCCATTTTTATACTCAAACTTTTCAGAACACTCTTTTTGGACTAGATAGTGAACAACTGGTAAAAATCATTGAACGTTTGCATTAACTCTGTACTGTGAACAAATTTTCCAATACCAAATATTCAAATTCTGTTTTTAAGTCTTCTCATGTTTTTTATACCTAATGCCAGGAATGTGACACTTTGCATTTCTTTCTATTGATACTGATTTGCAGTCTTCCATAAATTAATGTAATGGGAGATGAGCATAGCATCTAGGGTTATGGTAGGAAGCAGGTAGTACCTTTTTCATATTTTGTCATAATTTTAAAAAAGTTCCATATGAACATGGATCCAGTTTCAATATATATTTTTTCTATGCATTATTTGGTTTCACTTACTCTGATTCCACTAAATAGTGTTATAAAATTATTAAATAATGAAGTGAATAAATTTTATTAAAACTGTGCATTGACACAGGATAACTATTTGTAGATAAAGTATGTCTGGTAGTATTTCTGACCACTGCAGCCAGCTATAATGGCATGGTTTGTGTTTATGTTAGTAAATTATCTATGTTTCTTGGGGTGCATATGCAGACTGCCTGTAGTGTATGGTCCCCGGATTGTTCTAATTATCCAACCATGACCAGGAAATTTTCAAGGAAGAGCTAGATGGCAAAGGTTAAATATGTACTAGGGAATGTTTGAACAGTTTAATAATACAGGACAGACTATCTGAAGTGTTTCTCAGCATACTTAAATTCACTAACCTTACAGATTCATTTGGTTGTAGTTTACACATTTTAAATACACTGAAAATTTAATTGCTTTATTTTATACATAAAGTGTAATAAACATTCAAAATGTGGATATATTTAAAATACTTGTCTTATAGATTCATATCTCTATACCTTAGTGTAGCTCAGCAAAACCAAATCCTGTTACAACTGTCATTCTAATTCTAACAGATACTGTTAAATATTATTTTATAGAATAAATGGTCATATTGACATTCTGTTGTATTGGTTATGCTACATTGAATTGCATTACTTGACTTTTCTGATACATGTTTAGGCAGAGGTCAAGGATACTAAATAATGAAAATAACTCGATAAAGATTTTCTGACAACAATTTTCTTTTATTTTTTAATATGGACATGTGTACCTTTGTTCTGTCTTCCCTTAGAAACTCTGCATTATTTAACACTCTGCAGGATTACGCATATGAACCTAAAATTACTCTTAAACTGAAACATCTTGAAAAGTGCTATCAACACTAATAATGAATAGTTACAGTTAAAGCATAGTGTTATTGTACATAAAGCAATAAAGAGGTAAACGTTTTGGTTTTACTGATCCAAATAACATCAGCATTAAATAGAATAACTGTTATAAGACATCCAGAGAAGAAAGCTGCCATATGACCATGCAAAGAATGCGTTATAACCATTTTTTTCTTAGTTATCTCTGTATAACTCTATTCAATTTTGTATTCTCAGTATGTCTATACTATGAATTTACTGCAATTTCATTTCAGCTGCTTCCTTCTTCCAAGCATTCATATGTTATATTAATCAGTGTAAAAGTAGAATGATTGATTTATGCAGTATTCATATAAATAAACATACATGTTGCAGTGAAATCCTCTCATAGATTTTCTAAGGAATAAGAACAATAAAAGAGATAAGAACTAGTATTTTCTAATTCTAAGGCCCAGTTGCTCTTTTCTCATTTCTCAAACATTGAATTTTTTTTTTTTACAGGCATATTTTTAAAATATATGACCATAGCCCACAGTCTTTTACAATTTTGATTTTTTAGAAGTTCAAAAGGATTATTAAAATAAATATGGGTTAGACTCATGTGACAAATGGTTTTCATAGTAATGGGTCATAGAAAGATTCATGCAGACAGTAAAGTGTTTCTTTAATATGCTTAATTGCTGGATAAAGTTGATCAATTAAAGAGTGGATTTGAGGGATAAAAGACAGTTTCAGTTAGATCAAACCTTCCCACAAGCACACACATTATTTCTGTTTCATATGCTAATTTAGCTCTTCCTTTAATTGTATATGTTAAAACAGAGGTGTAATTTGGTAGCAGAAGTACTTCTAACTATAAACAGAAAATTATACCTGAACATTGATCTCTTTTAAATATATAGTTTAATTTGCAACAATGAACATGGAAAAGAATAATATAAAATTTCTTATTTTTCTCTAACATTTAAATATTCATAATACAGTACTGTTTTGTGTACTAATACCACAAATAAATTGTTTAAATGATGGAAGACTTACGTGCCAAAGCATGGAACTTTTACAGCAGAAACTTAATGAAGCTGTGTTTTGGGTAAGTATATACATTTTATGGATAACTCAGGAATATCTTTGGAAAAATCCTTTATCAAAAGAATATTTGTGTAGCTCCTCTGGGGAAGGAAAAAGTTTTCATTTTAATAAAACAACATGAAGAGAGATCAGAAACTTAGATTTAGTTTTATTTTTCTTTGGGAATGTTATTTTATGTTAAATCTAGTAAATTCTGAATTTCTGCCTGTTTCAGACCTGAACCAAGTCTATTGACATTTTTATGCTTTGATCAGCTGTATTTGCCAGGGACATGATAATATACCCAGGAATAAAAGTATAATTTGAATTTAGGTTTGTAACTGACAGATCCAGGTTCTCTTCAGCTCTTTCTTCAGTTTCCGTTATTCCTGGGAATAAGTAATTCAGACTTTCTGTAATCCAACGTTACCTCTCAAAAAATGGGGATAATACACAGGTATGTTTTCAAACACAATAAACATAACTCAACATATTCACTTGATTCTTTATTATAAGCCCATAAAACTTTGTTAGGAACATTAGTGTAAATCCTTACTAAGAATCACAGAGTCATAGGACTAGTAGAGAAGTCAAGGCTTTGCAAGCTATACCTAGGTTAGCCTTGGTGAGCATTTCTTTAGCCTGATTTTAGTGATCTTAAAAATTGCAAGTATTGGAGACATGAAAATCTCTGCAGTCAGTTTATTCCATTACTTCATAATCCTTTCTACTGGAAATATTTTCCAGTATATGCCAAGGACATGGACAATTATTCCTTTTTTGCTTTTCAGCAACATTTTGAAGATTGTCTGAGCGAATAGTTTTGTTTAATTGTCATAGAAGTTGGACTGGAACCATAGAATGTTCCATTCATTATTGCTCCAACTATATTAAATGAAATGATATATTTTTTTAAATCCAAAATAAGAGAGATGTTGGCGAATGCAAGTAGTCTTGTAAGGTCTAATTTATTCAATAGTCTTTTCAGCAAATCAGATAAAGTGAGTTACTATATTTTAATGTGTCAGTGACCTATGAGTCATATGAAATGCATTTTTTATTCTAAATCTAATTACATCTTATTGCTTCACATAGAAGGGAAATGGGATTTTTACCAAAGCTTAAAATTGTTAAGATATAGATTGAGTTTTTATACTATTCTATTAAGTTTAATTGGATTGGAAAGAAGATGTAAATAACATTTACATGGTCCAAGTTCAGGGAACCAGTTAAGCAAATGCACGCATCTAGCATTTTTAAATTTATTTGTGTAAATATTCAAAAGTCCTTCCATAAATACGGATCCACACATTAAAGTGTAGCTGACAGCAGAAGGAATATATTATGGTGAAAGCAAACAGGTTTTTATTGTTTTATAATGTGGAATATTAAGAAAAAGTAGAAATTTTATTAAAATCAGAAACTAGCAATGCGTATCTTATTCAAATGAAATACCAAATAGCATTTCTATTCAGAAACCTATACTGATGAGCTTGACTGCTTTGTGTTTGAAAGCAAATTGCAGTTTTGCAGATTTTTACTTCATTCAGGTTGGGAGCCATATTAAATTATTCATTCTGTTTTAAAAATCAGAGGATGGATAAAATACAATCTGCTGAGAAAGAACAAAAGAAAAAGGCAGAGCAGAAGATGGCTCTAGCAATAGTCCATTATAACGCCCAAATCTTAATAATTATACAGAGGTGGAGCATGTGGGTTCAGATTCAGAAGGAAAAGATGACATGTAAGTCTATATATTTGTTTTGCATAAGACAAAAATACATGTTATGTAAAAGAAAATTAAGGTGTGTAAATTACATATGCTTGCTCCAACACTTCATCCGTTTGCTGGGGTGTATTGCAGGTTGCTATTCGTTGGTTGACCTGGGGCAACTTGGTGCCGTGAATGCTGTGAGAGGCAGTGGTTCCCTGCATTGCTTTGCGAGGACAGATGGTGCTGGTACTCTTCTCTAAATATCAGTGATGCTGATGCAAAGTAGACTTGAGAGGTGTTAGGAAAGTGGAGTATACGTCAGAAGTACAGTGCGGAGTGGGTCACTATGGTTTCTGGGAAGTGAGGAGTACAGTGATAGGGATAAAACAGGAGGAATAAGAGTCACAGACTTGGCTTCAATTACAGGGAATTCTTCATGGGAAATTGAGAAGGAGTGAAGCTCAAAATAAAAAAAAAAATGTCAGAAGACGGAAGAAATAAATGCTTTGTTCACTCTGCCTGAGACTTTATGTTCCACAGATCCTGCAGGTATGATTTTTTTTCCCTTTTTTTCCTTTTTTTTTGGTGTGTGTCTCCACACAGCAGCAACTGTGAACACGGACTCTATCAACATGAGTCCACCCAGATACAAGTAAGGTAAAAGTAAAGACCAGGCCACAACTTATGGCTGTGGGTTTGAGCTCAAATAACCATGTATGGCTCAAATGTTGCTTCTGCAGAGCTGGAGTCCCAAACTAGTTTTCAGAGCTTTCCTGTTGTTTTTTGTTACTAACTTCTTTGTTCTCTTCTAAATATTGCTTTCAGGCAGGGCAGCTTTTGTGAATCCTAAATTCACAGAAGCAGAGTAGCATCTAGAAGGCATAATTACACAATATGTTTCTTTTCATGACAAAGCTGGCATATGGATAAACTCCATTCAACATACCAGTGCCAATATAACTATTTGTGGGTTGCACTGTAAACAAGTTTGCTGGAACAACTGAAAAAAATTTGGTCTTTTTTTCTTGAATAAAATTTGATGACTTTGGGGGTCTGCTTATGGTAGAACTCTACTATGTTATGACCACAACTAAAGAAGTAGTAATCTGTGGAAAAAGTTCAAGAGTGAGCAGTGTGTTGTGAGAAACAGTTATAGGGGCATGCCAATGTGCTATTAGATCCTGACTGATTTGCATCAGAGCATGTTAATGTAGATGCAGTTTTGACTTCCCGTGCAGTCCTGAGAGTTTTTGTCTTCCTCCTTGAGTCCTTTATTAATGAAAAATTGATACTATTTTGCAGCGATTTGCCTTGCAAATCTTTCCAGTCTCTGTATCTTATTGATTACATAGCATAAAAAGTTATTAAAATTTGTAATTAAAGTGTAAACTTATTGAAGTGTATAATTAAATAATATCGTACCGTAGATTCCCTAAAACACATAATGTTTGAGCATGGCTCAGGTAATAGAAAACAAACTGTCTACATTGAATCTCTTGCTGGATTTAAGACACACTGGTATTTTTCACAAACAAAAACGGGTCTTAATGTACCTTTATAATCATTTGGTTTATTCCAGTAGAACTTCAAGACAACTGTTCATTAAAAGTAGTAGATAAGCAATTCTATAATGTGTATTTAACATTTCAAAATTTCCTTTTTAATCCTTCTTTTGATAGACTATATGCCATGCTAATCAAGCTTAGCCCCTGTCCATGATATAGGATAATATAAGCTACTTTTTAGTTAAGCTACTTAAACAGCTGTGTGTTCTTAAAAGTCTCTAGCAAGAAGGGTCTCTGAGCACACTGTAGATTATAGCAGATTTTTATAAGGTTAACTGACAAAAAGCAATCTTGAATGATGACTTTTTTTTTTTTTCCAGAAAATTGCAGTTATCTTCTCATGTCTTTCTTTCGATGTCTATGAAGAACAATTTTTTTTTCCATTGCACTTGCAACACTTTTTAGATATAGAGGGACAACTGTAGTATTGCATGTTCGTTCTTTCTTTCTTTCTTTCTTTCTTTCTTTCTTTCTTTCTTTCTTTCTTTCTTTCTTTCTTTCTTTCTTTCTTTCTTTCTTTCTTTCTTTCTTTCCCTAGACTAATGGAAACTCAATTTCTTCAAATTTTTCTTAAAAGTTGTTTTTTTTTTGTTTGCATTATTTCATAATGAACTTGTGATCTTTTATAGTTTTTTTTTTTTAGTTCTGCTTGATATCCCCTATGTTCTCTTCACTGAAATATTATTTTTTTATATATAGTATTTGATTTCACTGATCAATTTCACTGTTTCTTTTTTCTTAATCTTTTTGACATCCAAATCATGGACTCAAAATATGGTGAAGCTGTGGATGCCCCATCCCTGGAAGTTTTCAAGGCCAGGCTGGATGGGGCTTTGGGCCCATGCTGGTCTAGTGGGAGGTGTCCCTGCCCATGGCAGGGGGTTGGAATTAGATGATCTTTAAGGTCCCTTCCAACCCAAGACATTCCATGATTCTATGATTTAGTGTTTTTGGTCTGTGAACTGCACCTTACCTGAGAAATAAAGTCATTGTCATCAATAGCTCAAATAAGAAAGAACAGCTCTCTGACAATGTCTGTAGTTCTTTTGAGAGGATAAGTTTTTGATCTGTTCTTTTTATTTTACTTAGTTTTCTGGGATTCTCAGTATTTGAGAAGGGAATGAAGGAGTGGTGGAGGTCACTTGGTTATTTGTGGGTGCTGCTGCTGCAAAGAATCAGATCATACATACATAAAATGTATAGACACAAACTAGAATTCATATATAATATATTAAAGAGTGACAGCTATTGTGGGGTATGTAGCCATACCTTTTGAAAAAGGCTACAAAGCAGCTATAAAAATATGAAAAAACAAAATTTCCCTTCTGTTTATGTATAAAATTAATTTTATAGCCTGTATAAATCAACTATAATGTCAAGTGTTACCTCAGTGGCTTTGCAGAAAACATTGATGTTTTCCATTTCTAGTGCAATTCCAACTCTGAGGTTTGGATCTGAAAAGCAAGGTAGTTGCCAGCCTAGACATTGGTCTCAGCATAGTGTATAATTTTATGTGCATTTATGAGGAGAATCAAGTAGAAGCTGAGTATTATACTGATTTTGAATAGGAAATAATAAAGTATAAGAAAAAAAGAAAATGGCATAATCCACATGATTTTTAAGCCCTATATCTGTGATCCGTATATAAAGATGTCATCGTAGGAAGAGGAATTATTTTTGTAAATGTTTAAATAGTGTTTGCATATCTAAAATCCCAAAGCTGCATATTTTGCTGGTGTAAAGTGTTCATTGAACTACAATGCATTGAACCTAAGCTTATTGGGATCCATCAATGAAACATTTCTCAATGATGAGGCAAACTGGGCTGTAGTGGGGTGTGCTGTGGCTGCTGAGATGCATGGGAGCACAGCTGTAATATATTTTTATGACAGAGCTATCTCAAACAAAGCTGGGCCACAGGGGATGCGAGTTGATTCTCTTGGGTTGTTTTGGTTAAGGATTGCCATAAACAAAATAAGACACTACTAATGCAGGGATTTGGGGACGTTCCAGACAGGTGTCCAGGTGGTTTGGAAGTGTGAGGTTGTGCTTTTTAGGGCACAAAAAGGAGAAAAGGAAGTGAGAGGTGTGGATCTTTGTTCTACTACTTTTAATCTTTGTTCCTTTTTGGTATCTTCTACAGAATGGGTGTTTACTCTGAGCATTCACAGACTGCGGCAAGTGGAGCATGCCCAGACTTCTCAAAGCTTTGGAACTTGTAAGGAGACTTTATCATTATCTCTAGCACTGCAGACGTTTTTGGCAGTGTCTTGTTTCAAAATCACAGGTTGTTTTGGTACAGATCTTCATTAGTATACTATCATTTATTGCAACGTTCTCTTCTGCACCCATGCAGAAAAATGTCTGTCGGTTTCTATTTGCTGCTGGGATAAAATCTATCTTCAAAGTCATCTGGAAATCATTTGCTTTGTAAATGTCATTTTTTATGATAAAGTTTCCTAAGAACGTCACTGGTACGACAGTACTCTGGTGAATTACGGACAGAAAATGATTGCTCTGCCTTAAAGTTGGTTACTGTGGTCTTGACTTTGCATGAAATGAATGGTTCAACTGGCCATTTCAGAGCTGAAAATTCAAAAGGCTACTACCTAGTGTGTCAAATCAAAAGCTTCACTTTTGTTCTTCTACCGGGAAACTAGGCCCTACAAATGAATAATAATACAGTCAATACAAGTTATACAGTTCAATTTCTTCAAATACACTTTTTTTGGGAGCTGTGTCAAAATTCTTGGGAGTTTTAAATTAGATTGAGTTTTGAGGTTAAGGAAATAATCCATAGTTCCAAATCAAACAGATTTTTGGTTAGATAAGACTGTGATGGTTCCAGCTGTAATTATCATGGGATGCAAGTCTTCAAAAGCATGGGGCGTATGGAAGGAATATGCTATTGAAAAGGGGCTACACATTTCTTTAGCTTAAAAGAACTTTGTAAGTGCCTAATGCACTCTGAACCACATAAATGTCTTTAAAATTAGTATGGCTGTAGCAAACTCACAGGATTCTAGAGTAAAAGCATAAAACTAGAAATAATGATTTTAAAAATAATTTTAAGCAGTTGATATATAGTGAGCATGGACTGCTTGTGGGACAACAACATATTTTGAGGGTTAGGATTAGGCCAACTGCTTGAATGCATTGTCTACCCAGTTAAATGCTAGTAGTAAGTAAAAGATGCATTATCAGTGATATTCCTATCTGTTTTTTCCTTTCCTAGCTAAGGAAAGTATAGCCTTTGTATAGTTTTTTATATGTTGAAAATCTTTTAAAATCTTGGTAAAATACTCTTGGTATTTTTCTGTGTTTCTTATCATTGAACTTAGTCTCCGTGGTAAAAAAAATAGGTTCTGGTTGATAAATTTTTCAATCCTGTTCATTTCAGTAGAGCTGCACAGAATATAGGTCATGATAGAAGTGTCTCAAATGCAGTGAAGCAAATCCTTTTATTAAAAAGTCCCTTTTTGACTCACGTTTCTTAGTGACTTATTTAATATAAAACAAATTTCAGTATAACCAGAATAACTTGCACTTTGAAAATCAACACACTGTACACTTAAGTGAGTAGTCACTCTTTCTTCACTTCTTAGCTATGTTGATTATCAGAGGTGAAACAAAATTTGCAATAATTTCCTTACTTTTGCAATGGCTTTATATATATTGTTTCTGAGTACAACACATAACCCACTGTTTGACTCAAGGTTTCTCTTGTGCCCATATACTTTGAGTGAACTCTGTACAGGGCATGCCTGCACTTTTCTAGAGCATATTTCAAATAACACTTCATACACTGCTGTAATGAAAAACAATCTTTTATTGTGTTCATTATTGCATGAAAAATTAAACAACTAATATGGAAATACTATTTTGTAAAGCACACTGTCATCTTTGGAGTGTTTTTACTCTGACATCTTATTGTTGAGGTACATATCTTAAGCACTGAGCACTTTGAAAAGGTATATTAAAAAGATTTTTTTTCTCTTGAATGATAGGTTATGGGATAAAATTAGAAAGTTCTTTTTGTATCCTTGGTGTTAGCCAGTTACCAAACAATGTTGCCATTCATGTATTATTGTGAAGTTATGAAAGTAATTACAATACAGGCATAAAATATTCCTTATATAAAAGCTGCTTGAGGAGAAATGTTGTGGGACTTTATTAATTGTGTTTCTTTCAGGTGGTTTCTTTTTCATACTTACAACTGCACATTTTAAGTGTTGGTTTTCATATCAGATATTCAACAACATTTCAACATATCATATAGTACTTCAGTTCTGCAAATGATTAGAGTTGTGGGAGTTTTTTGTATGTAAATAATCCTACTGTTTTATGTAAAATTCTGTGCATGGTTTTAGTTTTTCAGTCTTAAATTCATCTTATATTTTCAGATGATTATATTATAACGCATATTTTCTTCTATAGCCAAGGCATTAAATTTTACCAATTTTTCCCTCTTTTCCCTCATTTTGGTTATTGAGTCTCTTCTAAGCTGAAACATTAGTACTCTATTGACAGAAATACTGTTTGGCACTTGGCCATAAAAATGTCAGGTGAAGAGCTATGGAAGAAGCTCACCAAATGTCATTTACTTTTGGCCTGAGGTTCCTGTATCTAAGTTTACTTATCAGGACAAGATCTTTTTGGAATGATTTGCTACCAGAATCATTTAATGTTTCAGAATGACACTTAGTGATAACAGTGTATTTTAGAGCATTTAAGTGTATATCAGCAGCTATCAGTATAGCTTTAACATTTTTTTCTGCCATAATACAACACACTTTTTATTATTCAGAGAAGTTAAGAAGAATACTATGAAGTATTTAAGTATTTAATTTAACAATAGTTTTTTTTTTTTTTTTTTTTTTAGGATAGATGAATATGTGTCATTTACTGCAGCAGTACTTCCAGGTTCTTTTTTTTTGCAGAGCTGTTTCCATCTGGGTGGCTGCTGACATGTCCTGGTGCTTGGGGTTGTTCCTTCTCCTTGCTGCACTTCATGAGGTTCCTATCAGCCCACTTCTCCAGACTGCCAACTTCCCTCTGGATGGCAGCACAACCCTCTGCTGTATTTTTATTCCAAAATTCGGATGATAACTGCATTGACTTAAAGTCAAGGTCAGGAAATGCAGTTCATGGGAAGTTTTGATTCTCCAAAGAAATGACTGTTTTTCCCCCACAAAGAAATGAAAAACAGATCCATGAAGATCTGTACTACCCGATTATAAACCCTTTGCACCTTGTAGAACGGGAAAAATGCTTGCCTGCCAGTCATTCAAACTAAATCAAAAACATGCATGGTGTCTGTTCAGATAATATATTTTGCTGCCTGAAAACCCATGGAGAATGGCTATTTTAAAAATAATTAACATCTGCAGTGTAAGACCAGTTTAACAGACTTCTAAAATATGAATCTGCTTATGTGCAATATTATCAACTTTGAAAGACAAACATCACAACCATCAATAGTTTAGAAACAGGTTTGGATCATTTTGGTCCATCCTTAATGTTTTTTAATTCCTCCTTCTCTGCTTACAGAGTAACACAATTCTGGGTCTTCCTACAAGAGCTGTTACTGGAAGGCACCACTGGCATTTTATGGTGAGAGTGCCTCCTGAGTGGTTTCAGTTAGAGACAGTAACTTCTGAAAGTCTTTTGGGGTTGTAGCTGTGTAATATTCACAGTATACTATCCTTCTGGCAGTTTAAGATCTAGGCAAATTTTGTCTGCTCTAGATCTCCAGATGTAATTTTGTAAAGTAAAAGTAACAGAACCCCAGAGTTGTTCAAGGTATTAATATGATGTTCAAACTTTAGCACAAGTAACAGGTACTCAATTCTGTTCCCAAAAGCAAATCCCTTTGGGTATGGAAAAACATCTTAGTCCTTCCTGATGACACATGTGGAAGTACATGTGACCAGAGGTTAATTCCCTTTGTTACAGCATTTTGCAATAGCTCCAGGACAGTAATCTTTTTCCCAATGCAACTGATAGCTCTGCTAAGCAGGTAAGTGGGCAGGAAAAATAAAAGCCTTTATGATCAGTATTAAAGGTTTGGTACTAGCTGTGAAAGTGTGCTTGATTCATTAGGAGTTGCCTGCGTCCTAACTGTTATTCTGCCATTTTATCATGAATAGTGTTAAAACGGTGGTTTCATGTAAAAAAAAAAGTCTTCTGTTACAACTGGGAAAAATCTCAAGAAATGTTTTTGATTCTTAATGCAGATTTTATTCAGTGTTTTTCAAATAGGAGAATGTTGCCAATTGATTATTTTCTAGTCTGCACTTTAATTGAATGCAAATGTATTAAAAGGAAAAGAAAATGTTCTTATTTTCCAAATAAAAAGTGTATTTTATGTTTTGAGACTACAATGCAAGTATTATTTGGTCAGATAATACATGCCTTAAATTGTTGATGCAGCATATAACAATTCCTAAAGTAAATGAAAACACACTGAAAGTGGTTGTGTAATTATGGGTGAGAACAATTTGCTCTCTAGAGTGGTGACGGAAAAGAACAAATGGCCAAGAATAAAAAAAAAAAAAGACCGTGGTCTTGGCTTTTAAATCAGAGGATAGAATAATATTTTCAATGATATCAGCATGCAAGTTATTTAAAAAAATAATTTAATTTAATATTACAATGAACTTTGGCAGGTCATAAAGCCACCAAGCCAAAATGAATCATACTCAGCCACGTCTATTCCATTCAGGGGGCTGTACTTAGTAATGTTACAGCCTTTTATGTTACATCCTTTTATCTTATGTTCTTTCTTTTCCTTATGTATTTGAGGACAAAACTAAACCCTATTAATGTTTATTGTGTGACATGACCTACATTCTAACATTTGCTTTCCAGAGTTTCTTCTGGAAAACATTTTCATTTGTATTCTACAATAATATATTATTTTAAATTTTGTGTATAACTTCTGATTGCTCTGGGACAGTTAAAAACATAGTTTCATACTTTGCTTATATGAAATTCTGGGAACTAATTCTTTAACGGTTGTCATAAAGAAGAGAAATTCTTCTTTTTAAATATGTTTTCAGTAGAATAACAGAACTTCTGTTATTCTATTGCTATTTTAGGACGCTGTGATCTTGTTAATAATGTGTGTGTGATATAAAATCTAAAATTGCGTAGCATTACATTTATCATGCTATTTATCTTTCATATATACTACTACAACTCTTGCTGGTTTTGTGTGGAAGTATTTGATGAAATGTTTTTAATGATGTTCTGCTGTTGAGAATTCAGTGCTGCTAGCTTGCATGCTACAAGGCTAATATACAATTAATCATTTTTTTAGATAGTGGGTTGGACAAATCCAGCTATGTTAAATGTTACTAGTACTTTGCATAACATCTACTGATGTATTGGTTTGTAGATGAAATCTCTTTGGAGCTGCTTTATGTAACATCTACAATTAATTTAGAATGAGTGTAAGAAACAGTTATTTTTTGGAATAATGTCTCTTAATACGAACCACTTCATAAAATGGGTGTTACACAAGGCCAGTCTCAAGAGCTAAACTATGTGAGTAGGGAGTTTCACTGGAGGGCTGAATAAAATCAGAGGGAACCATGTATTGTTTTACTGGAGCTGTATCAACATGAGCAAATGAGAGATTGGATAGAAAAGGCAGATGACAGCTCTAGACAGAAAAGGGAATCGTGTGTTGTGCTACCGTGAAAGAAGGCTAAAAGACAGAACTGACTGCTAAATTGTTGGTCAGATAAAAAGGTTTGGAATACAGGGAGAGCAAACCATCTCCTGCAGGTGCTTTTCTTGTGCTGCTGATCAAGAAAAAGGATCGGAATTTATGGCTATGATAATCGCAGCTGAGAAGCACTATATACAATTTCAGAAAGGAAGGAAGGAAGGGAAGAAGGGAGGAAAGGAGGAAGGGAGGGAGGAAGGGGGGAAGGAAGGAAGGAAGGAAGGAAGGAAGGAAGGAAGGAAGGAAGGAAGGAAGGAAGGAAGGAAGGAAGGAAGAAAGAAAGAAAGAAAGAAAGAAAGAAAGAAAGAAAGAAAGAAAGAAAGAAAGAAAGAAAGAAAGAAAGAAAGAAAGGAGTTCAAGTTATAGTTATAAACTGTTGCAGAAACGACCTTGTTGTAGCTGTAAAGGTCTAAGATGTGGTTTGAAGATAAAGGCCTGAAATAAAAACAGCACTCCTCCGAGCTAAAACCCCATAAAGAACAGTTGATGTAGCATTAAACTTTATATGTGCTGTCTTTTCTGTCATGCGGTTTAAATGATTCATATCTAGTTAAAATAATTTAATTTAGAGGTATCAGTATGTGTGTTATACCTGTTGGAATATCAGTGTGTTGGTTGTCATCCATTTCCATTTATCTTACATTTCAAAGACACTAAATTCGTTCTTTTTATCTACAATCTATGTATTTTCCATTTTTGCTGATAACTTATGTCTTCATTAGGCTCAAAATCAAAGATTGTTTATTTTCATCTATTCATTGCCATTCATTTTAAACTTATTGTGGTCAATAGTGTGATGGTCCACAGGAGCTTTTCAGAAACTTTGAAGCTCTATCTTCTATCTAACCTTGAAGATACCCAGGAATTCCTTTTAAGAATAAAACACATTTATATCATTGTACTGTTGCTATTTAGAGTAATAACATATTTCTTCTGTTAACAAAACATTGATATCAATTGGATCGTCTGCTTATGCCATTCTTTTGAAGTTCATGTTGGTGGCTTAAAATTGCTGCAAAACTATTTCTCTATCATCTTTTAGTGATTGAAAATCATATTGAAATTCTCTTCTTTTGACACTTCTTCAGCTAACAAACTGCCTTGAACTGTCTGTTCAGTTACAGGCTACAGATGTTATGAACCTTTCCATTGGAACTTCCCTGAGCTACAGTTCTGACCTCATCTTTCCAAACAAATCCAAGATTACACAGATTTTGGCAATGTGTTTTCATTGTTAATGGTAAAACAGCAATGATGTTAGCTGCTTTTTAGGTCTGTTTGACTTGGTAATCTTGTTAATATTTTTTTGTTTGTAAATTATTAGCTGAAATTTCTAAACATTGTTTTTATTTAGAGCAACAGTGGTATGTAGAGTATGCATGAAACAGCAGTTATTGTTTAATTTCTACATACGAATGATATATGATTCCAGTTCAGACTGTCTTTGGCAAATGAATGTGTTACTGTGCCAAAGAAAAATGAGTACATGAGATTGATGGATTACAGCTCAGCTGCTTGTGGTATTACTCCACCCACTCAGCAATCTTAGAGAATCGTTTCACCTCCATGTGTGACTGGGAATTGCATTTAAAAACTGCCATTCATGTTCCTAGTGCTGGAGCTAAGATTTCTTCAGAGGGATTTGAAGTGCTTTATCCCCATTAGTGGTCACAGTACTGCCATAGCTATTCATTTTTCTTGCACCCCATCATGGTCAAAGGTGATGCAAAATAATCTTTAATGTGTATTGTGTGGAGAGAGGCACTGCTGCTATAGAGTATTGTGGTTGTTCCCTTAAGACAACGCTCCTGGTACATACTGCATATCATGAAAACAAGCAGCACTATCATACAATTATTTCACGGATATGGAAAGAGGAAGAGGGGAAACTGAGAGACAAATTACTAAAGTAAAGGACTTAAAAAGCATGCAAAGGAAGAGGAAGGCCCCTGAGTTTCTTTTAGACATAGAAGTGCTCCTGAAGCCTTTGTGACTAAACAGTTCAGAGACAAAGAAATTTCAAGATTAAATTGTGGTCTGTGGTTGTGGGGCTTCATGGGGGGTGTACTTTAGTTTACAGTAGGTTTCAGAGAAGCTCAGAGAAATACAAAATAAGCCTGTAATGCTGTTTTTTTTTTTTCTTTCTTTCTTTTTTTTTTTTTAATCAACTGTTACTGGAATTACTGTCTCTCTTGCCACTTCCTCAGTATGGGTGTCGAAAATGCCAACATAAGGAAAACCCTAGTGTTTTTCTGCTGTTTTTTCCAGGGCCTCTCCCTTTCCTTTTCCCTTTATTATCTCTTTCTATTTCCCCAGTGGATTGTAGTTAAAAGCATACAAATTCTAGTTATTCCTTGAAAACTCCAGAAGCCATCTGAAGAAAATAATAGCAAGGATAAGTCCAGCATTCAACACTTTGGTCCATTCTTCTCGTGACTGCAAGTCTTTTTCCCTTCTGATTCTCAGAAGTCTAGATAGGTCCACTCAAAGTATTTGAATTTCATTTTCATGTAATTGCATGAGTCTTTCTTTATTATCATCCTCAAGCTTCTGAGATGACAGCGATTTCACAAGTCTGCACTGAAACCCTTATTGCTGGATGGTTGTTGAACCATGATCCCTCAGCATGCCTGTGTTGATATTTCCTTCACTTACACATTACACACTTCAGAGGTGTCACCAAACATCTTGTGCAGTTAGGTACAGGCAGCAAGTTCAGCTGATTATCCCCTCGAACCTTCAGCAGATGCAACATCTTCTGGTGCCCCTGTTTGAGAACCCTGACTGATTGCTCTCCCTATTTATCCCTGCTGCCTGTAGGTAGTAGTCTTCATCCTAAGAGGGACACTTTGTGATCTGTTTAGGAAGCTCAAGGTCCTTTGAATTTGTTATTTCTAACAATTAGGCCACTGTTTGTGTTCCTCAGTTTTATTCCACTTCTTTTCCAACTCCTAACCTCCTGCTGACCAGAGATCAGAGAACTCCCACCCAGCTTTCCCCTACGATCTTTTCCTAGATTGTCTTTCCTACCCTGACTTTGGTCTACCTCAAGCTATTTTCTTTTTCTTAACACTGACTCTGTGCAGAAATTATCCTAACATGGTTTATAAACTCATTTTTTCCTACTCAGCATTTTTCTATTGGCTGTACTGCCAGTAAGAGACGTTCTGCTCTGATTCCATTGTCTGTCCTTTTCAATCATTCCCAGCAGTTCCCTTCTGTACTGACAAAATCCTCCAGAATTTGAGAGGAGGAGGAGTACTTTGGTTAAGGCAGGCTACTAGCCATGATAGATTTTTTTTTTCCTTCTGTCACTTTTAAAAGTTTCTAGAAAATGTCCCATCTAGTGAGTATTACTGGCCAAATGGGAATTTCTTCAGTGCTCCATCTTCTCAGGATTACCCTTTAATAATTAAGATAATGCTTAAGATATTCCCAGGAACAGGGATGAGTAATATATTATTGTATTTCCAATGAAGTTTCTAAAAGGTAATGCATATGGAATGGCTTAATTATTCAGATTATCAGTAAAGCGCTATTAAATAGACTCATAATCTGAATAATGGAGAACATGAAGGAATACAGTTAAAGTATGTTAATATATGTAACATATTACAGGCATCATTAATATATTAATGTAACATATTACAGGCAGAGGCTGAGTATTCACTCAAGACTGAACAAGAACGATGGTAAATCAGCAAGTAGAATCCAACTTTTGGGTTTGAATCCTGATCAGTGTAACAACTGCCATTCCTGTAATATTAATATATGTAATATGTTTTTACTTAAGAATTGCTTGGTATTTCTACAACCTTTAATATTTTCCAAGTTTTTCTTTTATGCTGCGCTTTTATTTCATGCTAGCATAACAGTGCTGAGTGCTTTGTATTAGACTTTTAAAATAAAATATGTGACCTTTTGGGATTGTGGCTGGAGCACTGGAGGAATCTGCAAACACCACACATAATTGTGTGCAGAGCTATAAAGAAGCAAGTTTTCTCCCTGGTGTGTTCCAGAACTTCTTCCATGATAGCCAAAAGATATCTAAAATTTTGGCCCTGAATCTCTGTCCTGCACTTACATATTTCTTATTTATGAAAGAGTAAGAGCTTGACCTAGGGCGTGAACTGGGAATAGTGAAGCTTTAATCCAGCATCTCCAATTTGTCTGCCATATAAACTTGGGGAGTTACTTATCCTTTCCATGTGCGAAAAAGGGTTGATAATATTTGTCTTTAACAGACACTAGGTCTAGTTCAATATTATATGGTGCAGACATTAAAAAATCAGAAGTATTATGTAAAAGCCAATGAAAGTCATTCAGAAAAAAGTTTTTTTGTTTGTTTTTCTTTTCGTAAAGGAACATTTAGTCAGTAGAAATTATCTTTAGAGCTACTGGCTATTTAGCTAGGGCATTTATATGGCTCTGTATTACAATAGTCGCAGGGTTTTATGAATGTATATTCACATAGACAACGGTGTGATAAAGAGATACTATAATGTGCATTTTACAAATGAGTCGGGGGAAGGCGAAATTTGAGAATATCCAACGCTTTTACTCAAAAGCATACTTACCTTCAGCTGGGATGGGCACCAGCATATGGGATGCAGACTGCAGCAGTCTTCACATGTTCCTCTTGACCTAGAAGTGATGTCATGTAATCTGTGTCAAGCTGACATGACAACCTAAAATGCCTCCTGGAAAGACTTCAGCACTGCCTATTGCAAAAGGCGAACAAAGCCAATACAAGCAAAACTGGAACTGTATCTTGGGAGCCCGCTGTGTTTCAGCTATTCCTTTTTTCATGCAGCTCAGGTATGGAAGAGGCAGAGGCTGAGCACTGACTTAAGACTGAACAGGAACATTGGCAAATCAGCAAGTAGAACCCAACTTTGGGGCGTGAATCCTGATTGGTATAAAAACTGCCATTCCTGTTTTTCTAGAACTGTATTTAAGATTAGTCTTCATTTTGAGTTTTCATATACAATAAAACAACAGGAAGCTGATACAAAAATCTTAGAAATGTTTTCTGGGAATATTTCAGGAAACCGATAGATATAAAGAACTGGTGATACATTCAAGAAAGAGGTGTCTTGGTCACAATCCTGCAGAAAGTTCCATGTCAGCACATAAGCTGTGTTCATGCATAATGTTCATACACTGCTCCTCCCCACCACATATCTACATTTGTGTCTATCCATTTCTACTGCATAGTTTTGAATATTTGACAAAATATTTCACAAGAATGTGCAGAACAAATAGTCAGAAACAATTAACCGTTGAAGGATGATGTGTAACTAATGCCATTCTGTACTTATTAACTGCACTAAACAGAAATCTTTGTAGGAAAATAATCTTACAACAATCAGTATAATTAACAAAAAATGTAAACAACATGTTTTTTTTTTGACAGAGTATCAAATATTTGAATGTACTAAAAAAAAAAAAAAAAGAAAAAAAGGATTCCCTTATTTGCCTATCACAGTGACAATTACACTGTGCTTTTTTGCTGTTTGAACTGATTGTCCTTTTTGTCGTTCCCATTCCTCATCATCTTTGTCCAAATCAAAAGTTTCTGGATAAATGGGCATCTTGTCTTTTGGACACTCCTCGTAGTAACTTCGAACATATTTTCCAACAGACCATCCTTTGTATTCCTCAGGCATTTTGCATTCTAGGCCATTATAGTGAACATTGTAGTGATGCTTTAACCAGTAGAAAAGATAATGAATGTTGTAATCACATCTCCAAGGATTCTCTCTCAGCCACAGTACTTTCAGAAAGTAAAGATCTTCTAGTACTCCATATTCAAAATTCTGCAAGCTGTTGTTTGATAGGTCCAGCTCCTCTAAGTTGTTGAGTCCTGAGAAAGCAGCTAATCAACAGAAAGATAATTTATTAAGATGAATTAGAGAAAATATGCTTATTTGCAACAGGAAATAACTTCTTCATAGTTATATATATATTTTATATATATATATATATATATTTGTAGCCTTTAGCAATATATAAAAAAAATAAAAATATATATAAAAATATACATATATATTGCTAAAGGCTACAAAAATACTTTTCAAACACTGAACTTTAGAATATGGCTTGTGCCCTGAGTATTGACATATGTTGTTCTGAATATGCCAACATTAGAGGAGCTGTACTGCTAATAAAGTTACAAAACATGTATGAATATGCATGTGTGTAGTATAGGGACAGTGGAGGTAAATGAATGCTTGATTTTCTCATAGAATTTTGCTGTTATTGCCCTGATACAGAAGTAGAAATATAGTTGATTACATGTTAGACAAAGTGGATGGCTAGCTGTTTTTATATGTATGTATGCATTTGTGTATGCATGTATATACAGAACCTTTAAAATGAATATTTTAAGATGCAGAAGAAAATAAACATGGATCTTCATAATAACAATTCTGAGTCATATTTCAGAAAGCAGTTCATACTTTTTACAAGTATGCTCAGTTTAATTGCATAGCAGAAGGCTTAATTTAAATAAGTTGACTATATATAATGTTAAACCTCATAAGTACAATTTTATTGTTGTTACCACTTTCTCCTACTATTTAACTTCTAAAATGCTACTAGAGAAGGCTCTTATTTTTCATTCTTTCTATCTCTCTTTCTTTGTGTCTGCTTTCATAATTAAAAATCAAATACATATAGGCAATAAACAAATTTCTAAACAAGGCCACACGTTCTAATAATACATAACTTAAGAGCAATTATATATAGTGATTTTTAAACCAAAATAGTTTAAATTCTTTTAGTTTCTCTATTATTTTCTATCCAGTATTATTTAAAAGCAGGCTCACTGTATGACAACTTTATTTTTAGATTTGGCATAGATATTTAAAGGCATACAACTATTTGGCATTTTGGTAAATGATTAGTCTTCAGTCGGTGAAATTCTATTTTTGCACTTGGTTGGCTTAGTATTAAGAAATAGCAGCTGAAATCAGTGTCTCTTCACTGACTTCCATGATTAACACATTTCAGTGCAAACGTTTATGAGTTTTCTACAAAAGATTAAATTTGAACCAACTTCTGATTTTTTAAATCCTTTTTTCCCCATGTTTGTGTATGACAAAGACGTTACCAAAGTTTATAATTAATAAAACACAAATAACTTTTTAAAGAATATTTAAAATTATTCTTACCAGGATCAATGTAAGCAATTCCATTACTGTTTAGGTTTAATACCTTCAGTTCACTGACATCTTCAAACTCTTTGGATCGTAGTTGTCTAATTTTGTTGTTGGACAAATCAAGTTTAACTATATCTGGAGGTATGTTACCCGGAACTTTCTTTAAATCTTAAAAAAAAGGAAAAGACATAACTTGTGTTAGCTTTAGATAAATTTTACTGCTTAGATATCACAGTTGCATTCCACACAGAGCTTTGTCAGTCTAGCATTATTTCTTGCTTGCTTTCACTTTTTTTTCCCAATAATTGTGTCAAGATGTTTGTTTTTTTTCTTCTGACTTTGATTGTTTTTTTCATTCCCATCTTTACACTTTATATAAAAGTTGCTATCTTCATTAGAGCTTATAGTAAGGCATCTTTCTGTGTTTTACATTTTTATTTTAATAGAACTATACTATCCATTTACATAGGAATGGGGTAGGTAGTGCAGTATTCATACTATACTGAAGAAAAGTATGTGTGAAATGCTTGATCATTTAGATTAAAAAAAGAAAAAAGACAGTAACTATGTAAATAAAGGTACATTGGTATGTGAACATCTTCCATAATCTATCGTGTGCTGTCTTACATCGTTTGTTTTCTGTTGCCAAAAAGCAAAATGTTCTAAATTTTATCAGCAATAAAAGTGGCAGTTATTACAATATTTAGTAATATATGTAGTTGTACTTCTATAATTATAGTTTCTCAGTACTAAAATAGTATTTAATACTTTGTATTTTGTTTCTATACTCATAGTTATTATATGTCCAGGCAGCATAGTAGCATTTCTAAGCATTCTGTCTATCTACTTCTCTATCCTACTTGAATTATTGGCATTACCGGAGTAGCCAAGCACCTCTCTGTCGTCTACATACATACCCTCATGGTGTTCTTTTTGAAAGAGTTAGAGAAAGAATAGTTTCTATTTCAGTAGTATGGGCACATTGTTGAGAAATGCAACTGTGGTTTGAATCCTCTCAGGATAAGCTTAATAAACCTAATCTTCATGGTTTTTGTCTACTAAATGTTCTAATCTTGGGCTTTTGTTACAGTAAAAAGGATGGTTCCTTGTCTTTGATCATTTTTGAATAAAAATAGGTTCCTGGATTTGTGCTGAAATTGGTATTGTCAGTATAATTCTGAATTTCTGAAGATGTCTAATGCATCAGTCGTTATAGAGTCTAAAGTGACACATCAGAGACTTCTTGCCTTATATTTGAATTTTAGTAGAGGATTGGTATGATAAATAAATGTATTATAAATATGTAAACATTATAAACACTTCAGTCTGCTTCGTTTGGAATGTTTCCTGCTTGTGCAGATGTCAAAGTTTCAGTGACTATTTATCATGAGTTGAATGCAAATAATGCTTGAAATTAGTTACTTGGAGAGTTTGGCTGTACTGGAAAGCAGTTTCTTTCAACTTGTGAATCCCAATTCTTTTGCAGAAAAGCAAGCAGAAAGTACTTTTGCATCCAATTATTGTGGCTTTTTTTTTTTTTTTTTAATGGTCAAGAACATAAGATACTTTAGTTTTGAAGCACTGACCGTTCTGACATATCATGATCTGATGAGATATGAATAAGCAGTTCTTAAAAAGGAGGACATACATATAGTTATATTTATTTTTCATATGTCTGCTCCATGAGCTTTCTGGCATTAACTGGGAACCCGAGGGACAAAGAGCAGGCTTTCTCATGTCTCCTTAGAGATCCATAGTACTGCTATACTGCTGGTCACTCCATCCCTATCATCGTTGAAGAATAATGGGTTACAATCTTTTCTCTCATGTTACTGATATGGCAGGTGTTACACCTTGCTTTCTACTCTGAAATCTTGTCCATGTGGATTTAGGGGAATTTTTATGTTTTCTTGGGATTTTGAGTGCGTTATACTCCTATTTCTGATGAAAATACCAATGAAATTGTGCATCTGCTGCACGCTAATCATATGCAGGGACAATAAGTACAATGCTTTCATCAAAGATTGCCATATGTTCAGAAACCCCAAATATCCATGGGATATGTGCATCCAGCTGTCAAGCATATGCACAGTAGATCTGATACTTCCTACAATTGGACTTACTTAGTGTGTGCATGCTAGACATTCCAGAAGTCCAGGAGTGATATAGTTAGCTCTTGACCTGAAGAAGGGAGTCCCTGTACCCTCTAGTACACTCCTGTGGCTGTTGAAGTAACTATTCCTTGATTATTACTAGAGAAGACAGTAATCCATTTTTCTTTTTAAATACTGTGAAACTCCTGTGAAACTCCCATGAAGATCAGACCACATTGAAGGTTTCTATGAACTTAGAAAAAAAAAAAAAAAGTAACATTTATCTTGCCAAAAGTTTTTGAGTATTGTTAATGTATTCAACTTATCTCTTCTATATGACTAAATGGGAATAGATGGAAACAGTCTTATATTGCCATTTATATTATACACCATTTTTCTGTTCAGTTGCACTGTTTACTGGAGATATGAGTCAATGATGATGTAATTAGGATCCTATGAAGGATAATTAAGATCATAATCTGTAATCTAATAATTAAAATCTTATCTACAAGGAAAGGTAGGTAAATATTAAGAAATGAATGAATGTTAGCCAATAGAAAAACATAAATCGTTAATAAAAAGACGTAGTAGCTGCATGGCAAAAGGAATTTAGCACTGAGGAAAAAATAAACGCATCAAGACTTTTTTATGACATACATAACAGACAAACCATATAATCAAATATTGAAGTGATTAATGCTTTATATTTAGGTATCATATCCCTAAGTTGACTTCTGAGCTTCTCTCTGGCATTAAAGTTCAAGAGTAAAGACAAATAGAAGTGTAGAAAACATGTTGGATGATAAAAAGTAGGCAAAATATTCTGCAGTGGTCTAGTATTACAGGATATACTTTGCAGAAGTTGTTAGAAAATCCTCCTAGTCTGGGCTACTAGCAATGCGTTTTATTTCAGATTTTATAATGTTGAAGAACAACTCTCTTCTGAATTGTTTTGTTCTTTGCTTGGTTTCATTGTGGCATAAAATATGAGAAATATAAAGCATGAATAAATGCGCATTTTTTGTGTTGATAAATGCCCCAGCTGGTTTGCCCTTAGGGCTTAACTATGGAGCCTGAGATGCATTTGGGAATGGAATGGATCCAAGTGTCTGAAAAACATTTCTTGAAGGCACTTCAGCTTTGAAATGTTTGTACTGGGAGAAAGAACACAGTGGAGGTATTTCTTTGTGAAGAAAAGCATGCAATTTCTTCCCACAGTAGAAGAAATCTTGCACAGAATATGTGAGGTTGCAATGGCTCTTCTTTGCAATTAGGTTCCTTTGGGGACTGTAAGCACAGCTGGCTGCTCCAGTCCTGCTTCATAGTTCCCTTTTGTCAAATTTCTTACTATCTTTGTGTTTGTACATGGGAAAGAAGAAAATACACTCTGTGCTTCTTTTTATCAGTACAAAAATTTTGGGACAGCTGTAATATGACTGATGAGTATGCTTATAGTTGTAAAATCAGACAGGTGAGGTTCTGGTGCTTCAGTAACTTAAGCAGGGGCTTAATTTCATTCCTGTTGATTTTTGTTGTACAATGAGCACTAAAGAATATTTGTAAGAAAAATATTTACAGTAAAAAAGAGAGAAAAGTAATTAACAGTATTAGTTAAAGTAAGTCAAGATAATACCGGTACTATATTGGTTTGCTGTAAATAATATATGACGAAAAGTAGCAAGGGAGCTAGAATATGAAAATCATTCAGTCAGTTATAAAGACTGATACAAACCTTTCCTCTTGCAGTTCAGAGTTGGTACAGGAAACACATATATGTGGCACAAAGACGAATCAAATTCTGGTTTGACAGGCTTCTCCTGTTTTATGTTCTGGGGGTCCTGCCTGTCCTCTTCACTACATAGTTGTCCAGCTTTTATCTGTTTTAGCTTCTGATTTTTCAGTTCTATTGGGTGCACACACTTGGCATAATTTCCCAAATTCCTGTTTGTTGGAACCTGTAGCATTGTAACAAGAGTTTCTAGTTCGCAGTTGCAATGCCAGGGATTATCATAAAGACGTAGGTAGTTTAGACTGGGCATATAAATAAAAATCTCCTCGGATAAAGTCTTGATTTGATTATGCTGGAGTAAGAGTGTAGTAAGTTTATTCAAACCAAAGAAAGCCTGGCTCTCAATTTTTGATATATCATTCTGCTGTAAATCCAGACTTTTCAGTGCTTTATACTTAGAAAACATATTATTCTTCAATTTACGAATCCTGTTTCTTGCTAGTAGCATGTGTTTCAAATCCTCAGGCCAATCAGGTGCCACAAAAATCAGTTTTCTTTCCTGACAGTCTAGGTATTTCTCATGAAGATAAGTGTATATATCACATGGTAGGCCTAGGGCATTGCGCTTAACGGTGCCAGATGCTTTCCTTGAGATTTTTTCCCTTTCATGGTTTCTCAGATTCCTACTCCTTGTCTTCCTAAAGTCAGATGCTTTACAAAGAAGAAGTAGTACTATAATAGTAACTACTTGCATCCTGACATTCAGCTAGCACCAGTTAGTGTTTGCGACAACTGGAACGTCAGTTGAAGTTTTTGGTTGTTTCAAACAGTGTTGTCCAGATTTGAGGAGGCACAGCTGAGGTGTGAGGAATCCCTGTGTTGGAAGAAAAATAAAATATTAGAACAGATGAAATAGGCCTTTCCATGGTGGCTTGTACATAATGTGCAACGTTCAGTCAAGTACTCAATCATTACCCTACTTGGAGCTTCACAAATACTTTGAAAAAATGTTCTATCTTATTTTTGTTGGTTTTACTGTCTGTGGTCTACTGTCATTCATTTTGATAAAACATGGTAATCTGTGGAGATCATTTTCTAACTGATTTTTGTTAGAAGGATCTCTATGTTTAGGAAAATGCCATCAGGCTGAATCTTCTTTGTATTTAAGTTCGTCTTTGAAGATAAGCTTCACAGAGGAGCTTGAGGTTGACGTTTTCCATCTTTCCAGGTGTTGACCTACTGGAACACATAAAAAGCCAGGCCAGATAAAGTCATCCAGTGTTCCTATCAAACCTGAGACTTTAAAGTTTATTTGTTTTTAAGTTTTTGCTTTTGAGCTCGAGTCCCATTTCATCCTAACTAGCTTTGCTACTACCAGGTGTCTCTTATGGTCCATGTCAGATAGACCAAGTTGGCTAGACTGCTCTGAGAAGGACCCAGATACAGTCTTTTTCAAAAGCAACTGAGGTTATTATATGTCATCTGAGGGTAGACAGTGCAAAAGGAACCTGCAGGTCCTGTCAGTGGCCACTCCCAGGTCTACCCACCTGAGGAGGCAGACTGTAGAGGTGTAAGCCAGGAACTTCTGCCTTTCCAGGCAAGCCAAACAAAATCACCAGGGATTATTCTTAGGGGAAGACAAGGACTACTTCATGCAAATATGTCCAAAATTGCCTTAGTATTGTTAGTACATTTCTAGCCTATGTTCCATCCTGAATTTCTTGCAGTGTTCCTATGCACTGCCCCTTTTCCAGTCATTTTCAGTAAAGTTTGGCCGCATGGTTTTCTTTCCTCAGAAACATTTTAACCCCTGAGGTTTTTATATTATCTGACTTCTTTTCATCTCATAAATTTCCTATTTTTTGTTCATTCCTTCTGATTTCTTTTTTTTTTTTTTTAATTCTTCATTTTTTGGCTTGACTACTCATTTTTTTTCTATGACTGTGGACTCTTTTTTTTTTTTTTTGACCTTTGCACTTAAGAAGGGGCAATGAATGCAATCTTGAATGCAAATCATTGGACAGATATTCTGTTTCTAAAAATCAACTGTTCTGGCCTCAAAAAACGTTCTCTTCATCTGGAGGAAAAGTTGTATAATAAATCAGCTAATATTAGGCAAAATTCCTCTGAAAGCAAAGCAATCTGTAATGTTTAAGCAAATTAATAGATCAGTTTAAATCACATCTGGACTGTAGAACATTCCCAGTGTATGTGTAATTCTAACTTACCATACAAATGGAACAGTCCTGTCTGTGCATGTTACTACTTCCCTCTAATCCACATGGCCAGTTGTCAATATTTACTTAACTTTTAATAACTTTGAAAATCTGTTGATTGGTTTTTCCATTTTGTTCCCGTAGTTGCCAGTTGTCTATCTGCATTTATATTCAGTTAATTCATAGAGTGCATTGCGCTGATGACTTTACTCCTTACATGAAAAATGAAAATTTATTTGTTACTTTTTGGCAGTTATGTGCTACTCAGTGTAATTTGATCATGTGTTTTAATAACTTCAGTCATAACTGTGATCCTCTGCATTGTTTTGAACTCTTCACTGTTCTGGTAATGTGAAATCTCACTCTATCAGGAGAACTTGGAAATAGAAAAAAATACAACTTGGAGAAGGAAAAGTAATAAATAATTATGGAAATATTCTTTCCTCTTCCTTTCCATCTTCTGGGTCTTAATTGGCATTTATTACTAGCCTTACATCCTGCCTGCAAATTAAATTATAGTCAGCTATAATACCCAAATGTGCAACTCCTTTCAGTAGCATTTACAGGTTGATAACTATGTCTCAGTTAGTATTAGGGCAAGAATAATATAAGAGGTGTGTTTTTTCTGTGGCTTAGCAGCCTTAATGGTGATTTTCATTGCTTAGATTCTTTTGAGTTGTGCAATCTCTCTCAGGGATCCTGAGGGATCAAGGTCCTACTCTTCAAAAACGCTTTGAGTTACACAGTGTAACAGGATGCCAATGAAGTCATAGTTCCAATAGAAAAGAATGTACAGACCTACTGTCGGACTAATGCTTGACTGCAATTGAAAACATGTATTTGGCTTACCAGGTGAATATATATATATATATATATTAAAGTTTTTTTATGCATTTCTTTTAACTATATAAACATTTCATACTACATTTTCCATATTAGATATCTGTATCAGGTTTACTTTTTGTTTTCATTTCAGTTTAGGCAAATCAGTTGTTTTTGAAGATAAGACTAAGGCAAAATATTTTTGTGTTTAAAAGCGTTTAACAGGAGTTTTTGCATCATTACCTTTGAGGATAGACTTAAAATTTAGCAAAGAGTGGATGTGTGAGGGCTGTTTCTAGTGTCAGACATCTACTTTTCATTATTGTGTTAAAATTGTAAAAATCTCTGCAAAACTGGAGATTCCAAAAATAATAAATTATATGTACAGATTATATGTACACAGAAAAGAATTTCACAAATAGCAAAATTCTCTGAAATTCCATAGCTGCAGATAATAAGCAGGGCATTTCCTACATTTTGTCTGGTTGCTGCACCTCTACTTTTGAAGCAAAAAAATATTTCATGTATACAATCAAATAATGGTATCACAACATATCAGTGGGAGGGAACAGGTAATTCATGTAGAAAGCTTAATTCTGTCATTTCCTAACACCAAATTACTTAATTAGGTAGCTTTCTCATGTTTTATTAACATAAGACATAAAACAGATGGAAAGCTAAGCCAGCAATTAGCTGATAGAGTGTAAGAAGAGACGTTTCCTCTGGACAACTGACTTCAGCTATGTATTCTACTTTTGTATTTCTTGTGCTTTCCGTTCTGTAATCTGATATGGCGATAGCTTGTAGGAGGATATTGGCCTAAATGGACTGAATTTGTGATAAGAATTCTTATGTTTCTGTGGCACTCTGAGATTTTGAACTTTTAACCTTTCAAAAGATTTTTATTTTTTTTTAGGTGAATGTAAGAGTTTGCAAGACTTAAATCTTTCTGAATGCCAGGGACTAAATGTAAGTAACACAAACTTTCTCTACAAATCTATTTCATAGTGAGAAGGAAGATTTTTTAATGTGCTTTAGTTACTTGGGTACACAAATCTCACTGATAAAAAGTACGGACTTGTGTTAGGAGTTGGACTTGATGATCCTTATGGGTCCCTTTCAACTCGGGATATTCTATGATTCTATGTTTTTAACTAATTACTTCTATTTGAAAACAGAGCTTTTTAGGATTCAGAGGTAATCAGATAAATTCTCATTTATTTTATACATTACTTGGGGAAACTCTTATGTTCAATCTGAATTAAGTTTAATAAAAAGGCTTCAAAATTTCACCAGTCTCTGAGGAGGTTGTCGCTTGTTTTCAGTTTAGAGCTGTCAGCAACAATACATTTTAATCCTACATTATTTCCGAATTCTTTATTCCTTCGTTCATTAGTACACCCCGGGCTCTCAATATGTCTCACTACATTTCTAGGTATTTGTGAGAGCCTTTATGTGAAAGGTGTCTAAGTGTGCAATCACCATTATATGTTTTGTCCATTTTTTTCCTTCAATACTTTCAGCATTATATTGTTTTGCCAACATATATTTGATACATACCAGCAAGTATGTTCCCATGTGATGCCTGGACATAGTTCATGGGACAGCAAGGATTAAGATTTGTTCTCAGTATGAGCTATAAATGACTTTACCCTGTGTATTTGGAGGAAGAACATTTAGCTGTGAGTTTTGCTGTATCAGGTGACACTCCTTGCCCATTTTACTAATTATTGTAGATGAAGCTGGTAAATCAGCATTCCACTGATTAAAAATACCGAAGTATTTTTTCAAAGTAATGAAAAGAGGAAAATTTTCAACAAGTAGCAAAATTTGACAGTAGTTGATATTTTAGGATTATATTGTTTGTCTTAGATTATCCATCTATCCAGAGCTTTTATTACATGAACCATGTGAAGAGATGTTCAAAATGCTCCTTTTGGCATGGTCTTACAACATGCTGATTATATGCCATTCACATCTGAATACACATAACATAGCTATTAAGCATCTCCCAGATATAATTCGGTTCAGCATGTCTCCACACAGAGCAGAAAAAAAGTGCAAACCTTATTTAAAAAATCTCTTTCTCTCCTTTTCAGTGATATTAAATGTATTCACTTGCCTGGATTACATCAGATGTTTAGCTTGTTATAGAATATAGAAGACATTTCAGAATATTCAGAATATTATTAGAATTTTAATTATGTTTCATAGGGCAGTGGCTTCTGACCCAACTATTACGTAGTAAGTTTTAAAGTGGCATGCATCATATTAAAACTAAGAACTCTTCCAGGAAGGAAAAAAAAAAAAAAAAAAAGGAAAATGAGGAAAATGAAAAGAAGGAATTGGCATAAAATAGTGAAATAACCGTAAAAAACTTCAGAATATCATATTTTGGCAAACTCAAAGGACTGGCAAAATTAGTGAACTGATGAAATTGTGAGGTAAGAAATACTTAACAATACTTGCAGGGAAAGAAATGTGTTTCTTTAGATTTTGAAGATAAATTTAAATTAAAATTTAAATATTAAACATTAAATATTTAATTTAAGATTAAAATATTTAGGTTTTAAAGAAAATTAAAGATAAATTTCAACTTCCTAAGTGTAATTTTTTTCCATAATGTTATGTTATGACTTCTGAATTTGAAAGAAGTTTCTTATAGTAGTATTACAGTTTTGGTAATGGATGCCGTTACCATACAGTTTGGTAATGGTAATGGATGCCATTAACACAATAATCAGTGTGTAAACATCCACCAGATACAAGAATACAACATAAAAAGAATCTCAAACATAGGTTTTCCAAGAATAGACTTGGCAAACATCTGTCAAATGTTGCTTAGGCTTATTTTTCTATCTCCGCTGAAGGTTTTCACTAAGAAGACCTATTAAAATCTCTTCAGCTTTTATTGCAGCAGCTTCAGGTCTTTATTGTCATAATTAAATATAATACTTAAATTCATGAGCTGCTGATTCTCTCTTTTCATCCAGTTTTCTTCTTTACTATGAAGTCTTTCACAAGTATCTTACTGATCTGCCAGGTTTTTCATGACAGATTTTAAGGTTAAAAAAAAAAAAAAAAGATAAAAGATGAAAGAGGAGGAAAAAAGGGGAAAAGATATGGAAAAAAAGTTCTGTGTCCTCTTTCAAGGCAGAGTGATATTGCAGATCATGTATATGTACCTCACCTATCTTTAGACAAGAGGCATACTGATAACAATTAGAGCATGACAGAGCAGGTTGTCAGTCTAATACGACTACCTGAAAGTATATATTTTTTTTCACAGCATCCACTATGTCCTTTCCCCTCCAACTGTGACTGGACAGGTGGATATCTCAGGAGAAAAATTCAAGTGATTAACCATTTGATAATATTTTTAGCCTTCTGAGTATTAGCAGCAACATGGTATATATTGAGAACTTCATTCTGGACTATTCGTAGACTCATTTAGGTTGAAGGGGACCCCTGGAAATCATCTAGTTCAAGCACCCAACCAAAGCAGATCTAACCACATTAGGTCACAGCACCTTTTCTAGCTGAGTTCTGCGTATCTCCGAGGATGGAGATTCCACAGCCTCTCTGGGCAACTTGCTCCAATTTTGGCCTCCCTCATGGTGGGAAAAAAATAATAATAAAAAAAATATCTTTGTATCTAACTGGAATATACTGTGTTGCAACTTGTCTTCGGTCTCTTGTTCTTTAACACTTCCAAGAAGAATCTGTTTTTGTCTTTTCTATACTCTCATTAGGTAGTTATAGAGAGCAATAAGATCTCTCCCTTAACAGTCTCTTCTTCAGCCTAAACAAACCCGATTTTCTCAGAGTCTCCTTGTACATCATGCACCTCTAAGAATATTGGAGGCCCTCCACTGGACTTGCCAGAGAATGGCAATATCTTCTTGTACTGGGGAGCCCCAAAAGGTTGCTGTCTCACAAGTGTCAAATAGAGGGGAATTATTACTTCCCTTGACTTGCTGATTAGACTCCTGCTAATACAGCCTCGTAGGTGTTAGCATATACATGTGCTAATATTATGCAGTTGGCCACCTTTTTCATGACAGCACACTGTTGATTTATGTTGAAATTACTATTGACCAGGACTCTCAAGTGCATGGATTTGATAGTCCAGTTCTGCCTTCTGGCCAGTCTGTGCCTAGCCTATTTCATAGGGCTATTCCATCCCAGACGTGGGACTTTTCATTTGTCTTTGTTGCATTTCATGAGGTTTCTGTCGGCCTGTTTTTCCAGACTAAATCTCTCTGAATAGTGGTCCTACTCTCCAGTATATTGACACACCCCCAGTTTGGTGTCTTTTGTGAATTTGCTGAGAATGCACTCTGTTCTGTCATCTAGATCATTACTAAAGACGTACTGACCCTGGAGGGATGCCAGTTGTCACAAGCCACCAAAGGGATTTATTACCATTGGTGACAATCCTTTGGCTTTGTAATCCAGAAAAAAATCCACTCACTTTGAAGTCCACTTATCCAACCTATATTTTACTCCTTTGGCTATAAAGCATACTGCGTTGAAGACCTTGCTGTAGTCAGGATAAACAGAAGCTGCTGTTCTCACCTTATCTGAAGATCCGGTCATTTCATCATAGAGAGCTATTACCTCATCAAAGAATGCTCTATCCTTCGTAAATTCACGCTGGCTGTTCCCTATCACCTTTTTGTACTTCATGTGTTTGGGCACGGCTTCAAGGATCGTTTGCTACATAACCTTCCTAGGGACTTAGGTGAGGCCGACTGGCTGTAGTTTCCTGGATCCTTCTTCTTCCTGATGGTGGATGTGACATTTCCTTTCTTCCAGTCATCTGGGATTTCCTCTGCTTACCTAAACCTTTCAAAAATGATGAGTGAGGCCTCTCAGTCTATATTGGGTTTATGTGGCAAGGTTTTGGTAGCACGGGGGCTGCAAGGGTGTCCTCTGTGAGCAGATCCCAGCAGCTGCCCCGTGTCAGATCAGAGCCAGCTCCAGCTGGCTCCAAAAGGGACCAGCTACTCTCCACTGCCAGCTGAGCCAGGGAGCGATGCTGGTTGGGCCTCTGTGAGAGCAGGTTTAAGAAAGGGAAAAAATGTTGTGCAACAGCATCTGTGAGAGAGGTGTAAGAAAATGTGAGAGAAGCAGCCCTGCAGACCCCAAGGTGAGTGCACAAGGAAGGCAGGAGGTGCTCCAGGTGCCAGAGCTGAAGTTCCCCTGCGGCCTGTGGAGAGGCCCCTGGTGGAGCAGGCTGTCCCCCTGCAGCCCATGGGTCCCACATGGAGCAGGTAGATGTGGCCTGAAGGAGGCTGCGGCCTGTGGAGATGAGCCCATGCAGGAACAGGAGGTCTGGCAGGAGCTGCTGCCCATGAGGGACCTGTGCTGGAGCAGTCTGTTCCTGATGGATGGACCCCATTGTATAAACCCATATTTGAGCATTTCTTGAAGAGCTGCAGTCTGTAGGAAGCCCATGTAGGATCACTTTGAGAAGGATGGCATCCTGTGGGAAGGACCCCATGCTGGAGCGGGGGAAGAGAGTGACCGTGAAGGAGCAGCAGGTGATGAAGCACCGTGGACTGACCACAACCCCCATTCCCCATTCCCCTACACCACTCGGGGGGAGGACATAGAAGGTTTTTTAGTTTTCTTTTGGTTTCTCACTGTTCTAGACTGTTTAGCAATAAATTATATTAGTCTCCCTATGTTGAGTCTGTTTTGCCCATGACAGTAATTGGCGAGTGATCTCCTTGTCTTCATCTCAACCCTTGATTCCTTTTCCATCACATTTTCTCCCCCTCTTCCTTTGTGGAGGGAGAATGAGAGAGTGTTTGTAGTGGAGTTTAGCTATCCGTTGGTATGAAACCACCACACAGTGACAGGAGTCAACTTTCTTAGTACTCCTGCATCCCACCTGGTCTTATTTCCTTAAAGGCTCCCTGATAATATCTTCTGCTGTGGATGTTGCTTCACTCCCTGACTCTTCTATAAGGCTTCTGGCAGACCTGAAGGCAAGCCTTAGGATTAAAACTGAGGCAAAAAAGCCATTGTGTACCTTGGCCTTAAAGACCATCCAGCTCTCCTGGGCTCTCCTTTTGCCCTCCATGGCACTGAGATCCAATTACCATAAGATCCTGTCAAGTAGACCACTGAAAAAGTCAAGATCTGCTCTCAAGACTAGGCTTTCTCTCACAATTTGTCTTGCTGTCTTCTCTCAGGATTTTAAGCTCCTCTTTTTCATGGTTGCAGTAATCAAGACCACTCCAGTTCTTCACATCTGGACTGTTTGTTTGTTTGTTTGTTTGTTTGTTTTTAAATTTGTGAAGTCAGTGCAGCAGAACATCATCTCTGGACTGCTCATCAGCAATCTGGATCAAGAAATTGTGTTCAACACACTGCAGAAGTGTTTGGATTGTTTGCAACCAGACATGTTGTCCTTCCAGCAGATATCAGAGGGGTTAAAGTCTATCATGAGTAAGGCTTCCTCCAGCTGTCCAAAGATGGTTCCATCTGCTTTCTTGATCAAGCAGTCTGCAGCAGATATCTACTACAATGTAATCCTAATATGCCTGTTCTCTAATACTAGTTTAATTAAAAATATTTGCTAGCCTATCCTATACATTTCACAGAGTTCTACAGAAACTTTAAAGAGAACATGCTAGTCAAAAAATTTCTATGGCATGTCCAGTTACTACTGATGATGCAAAAAGTTTGCATGAAGGTGTGGTCACAAAAAAGGATTTTTTCTAGAAATGATTGTTGATAGGTGTATTGTGTGAGACAAGAACTTGTGTGCCAGCTGGGAAGACAAAAAAAATGTTATTCTAAAGTCTTGTTTGGATGGTTGGCTACAGAGGTCTGCCTTTCCTGTTCAGATGCATCCTTCTATGAGACTCAAAGATTGCTTGGTGGGTTAAAGATTGCTTGCTGCATTAAAGGCTGCCATAAAGGTAAAGAAGCTTGATGACCCAGGATAGTGGCCTCCACAAAGAAGTATATAGATTTTGAAGATAGATGAAGATTTTTTGCATAATATATTTTTGTTCTTCTCAGTCTATAAGGCTGTAAGGCTGTATCCTCAGATTACTAACATATGCTTCCACAAAGTTTTCTGTTTAGTGTCTCCGTTCCTGCCAGTCACCTCTTCATCAGTTTTATTCTCATCATAATCTGTGTTTTCTCCATGTTGGCTAATATTTTGTCTTTCTAAATTATCACATAGTTTTACTGAAGTCTGGAACAGCTGTTCTATAGGTAATCCTAGCCTATGTTATTCTGGTTACCTAAGTATTCTGTTACCACCAAAAGTCAGATCCATGTATTTCATTTGATATGTAAATCACATTTCACCAAGGAAGCATTCTCCAGAGTAGATGAAGCTTTCAATGTGATAAAATATTTGAAATAAAAAGGAAAATTCTTCTCTGGTAAAATACTGGTATATATTTTGCAATTAACATGTACCTCAGTAACAGTAAGTTTTTCCAGCCACACATTATGTTCCTGATATAGAAGTATAAGATACCAGCCTTTTTATTGACAATTTTGGGGCAAAAATGAAAGATCACTGTTTCTGAGATTACAAGGAAGTTAAAAATTTGCTGCCCTGTGAAGACTTTCATAGCAGACACAATTCATAAACAATTTATGTGCCATGTCAAAAAACACATCTCACCACAGGTCCTGTCTAATAAGGTAACTAGTACAAAGTTCTTAAAGGTGGCAGTATTTTATTTTGTAGTATTGTACATGAAGTTTGCTATTGTATATCAAATGTCCATTATTGGAACAATGAACAAGTGTAGTCTGAAAGTGGTGAAAGCATGCCATTTTCGATTCTCTCCTATGTTTCCACACAAAAATTTTAACCTCTGTATTAAACAACATGGATCATCAGGTAGTTTCCCTCTGAAAAGTTCTTCTGCATATGGTAGACATGAATATCATCTATTTGGAATAAGTGTGAGAAGGTGATTTTATCAGATTGCATTTAAAACAACGATCCCGAGACTGCTAATGCCAAATTAATCAAAAAAGCCAATATGACACAATTCCTGAAGAATTCAGCTGTAACACAAAACAAGGATTTATTTTAAAACAAGTCCACTTGCTCAAGCTTAAGTTCTAAGAAACCTGTCACTTTAAAAATGGCAGAAGAAGTCGTGTATTAAAATTCTCAGGTCATAAAAATGGGTCATATGACCTGCAAGGAAAATCAGTGTTTCTTCAAGAGTACTAATAGATTTTGAACAGCCTTCAAAATGCAATAAGAAAGGCTTCTCTGTATCTTAAGTTGTGCAACCTTGTAGCAACATATACTTTAAAAAGATTTAAAACTGCTGGAGTTTATAAAAGTCTATTAATTCATTATCTTTTTTCTGAGATGTGTTTGGAAGTTCACTCTCTCTGAGTTTGATTTTCCCCACTCACTTCTGGGGCATATGTCACTAAAATGCAGACAGACTTATGCTTCTATCAAGAAGCATACTTGTATTTCTGTATTTAATGTGAAAAAAATGTTTCTATTTAGTAAAAAAACACAAATGCATGACCTCATATTCTAATATCTGTTTTTGTCTGTCTTGTTTTCTTTTTTTTTTTCATGAAATGTAGCCTTTTTCATTTTCAATTCCATTTCATTTGTAATATTTTTGTATCATCCTTTTTAAAAGATATCATTATTTTCCAGCTTCCCCCCTCTCTCTCTTTCTCTCTCCCTCTCTTTTTTTTTTTTTTCCCCATTCAGTTCAAGACAGCATGTTTCCCCACTCTATATTGAAAGTTTAAAGTCAGTTCTGAAAATTTGTGCCACTCCTTAAGTAGTCAGTTCCTCAGTGGGTGTTCCTGTCTTTTTTCAAAATGACTACTTTTGCTGACTTGCAGAACTGCAAATGTAGACTGTCTACCAGAGTAGGTCCTAATTCTAGGCTGTGATTTTCTGTATGCTTTCATTTGTGGTGCTTGTGGCCATAGTTATTTATTCCAGTTAGAAATTTAGTTCAGTAAAATAAGTAGTTTTCAGTATGCTATCAACCAAGTCTGCAGATGGAAACTTAAATATATTCTGAGTATAGATTCTTGGTTTCTACAGCGTGCTATAGATTAACATTTTCCGTTTATACAGTTTGCTTTCTTTTAGCTAACATTTAGTATAAGGAAATATTTTCCAGAAGAACTGATTAAAACTTTAGAAAACATTGAAAAATATGAGATATAGGCACTTAATTCACTTTTGTATCTCTTTCAATTTTTCAGATTCTTTTAGTAGTACTCTTCTAAATAATTATATGAGCAGAGAAGCACTAACTGTACATTTGTGTTGTTAACGTCCTTTAATAGAGCTCTGGTTTTCATTTCCACCAGGCACTGCTTGTAAAATCAATAGCAAAGACAGTCCGCCAAGCTTACACTGAGAAGTCTATTCATTTTCAAAGTATGCACACAAAAATCACAGTTAACTAAAAAAGGATGGTTTTGCAGTTGAGATAACTTTAAAATGATATTGTTTTGATACAGTGAAATATGCTGTATGATAGTGCTATCCCCCACTAATATGCAATCCATGGAGCAGAGGAAAAAGTGCAGCAGAAAAACAAAAGAAACTTTCAAACCCCAGCAAGAAGCGAATTCTATTTAATGCATAACATCATTTCTTACAGTAATTTCCAGAATATTTTAGCTATAGTATTTTATGTTCTGTTGAGTCTTTAACATATTCTTGTAGTAATCTGCACCCTTTCTCTCTCTTTTAATTTTGAAAAGGAGCTTTCCCAGTTTGCAGTATCTGAGTTTAGCTCCCTGCAGAAAATTCACAGACAAAGGTTTACAGTACCTGGGCTCTGGAACAGGATGTCACAAGCTCATCTGTTTGGACCTGAAATTGCATTCAGGTTTGTACTTCACGTCTTTCTTTCATTCTGTGAAGAAGAGAATCCTTTATATGACTGGCTGCATCCTGCATTCATGGTATACTGAAGCAGAACAAGCACTGCAGCAGGCTTCCAGGGTTTTGAATTACATGACTACAGCTGTTTAAATTTTACTGAGGAATAATAGCACTATAGGTTTGGGTCACGTCCAACAAAGTGTCAGATCCACAAACAGCGAGTACTTACTGCATAATGAGAACAAGGCTTGCTTTTTGTAGCCATAAATAGACTAATTCTATGTTATGATTAGTTAGGATTTTAAATCAGGAGGTTTGAAAATGCAGTTTTTGCTAAGGTATCAAGAAATAAAAGCCACTGTGCATTGCAAAAATATAAATTTGCACTTGATTTCCTGAAAAGGAAATTAATTCAAAACTGAACTTCTCTTGCTATTTTATAATGATTTAAAATATAAATTGAAGTAGTGTCTATAACTAAAAATAGTGGTGTTTTTTTTTTGATTATTTTAGTCTCCTACTAAAATTCTGAAAATGCCTAAGATTTTAGAATCTGGTATTATTTTAGAAACTTTCAAGTGTATTTTATATCTTGAAATGTGCTACAAAAGTATATGTAATACTAAATTGTAAGGTAGTAAAAGTCTGCAGTGTGTTAATAAAGACTCCTATGTATATCCCTGCATACACTGAGAGGATTCTCCAAACAAAAAAAATACGTGCAAAATGATAAAGAAATGAGGGTAATGGAGTAATGGCTTAGCTTCCCATTTCACAAAAACTTTCCAGAACCAAGGATGAAAGCAGATATGACAAGTCTTGTTCTTACTCTTCCTTCTCTGAGTGTCTGTCTCGTTTCTGACAATCACGCTGAGACTATGGGAAGTATTGCACAGTGATAACATGAAATTTGAAATGAGGGCTGAGGTTAGGGGACAGTTAAGAGCTATCTACCTCTGAGTTACGTCTTCGAAGTACCAGTAATTGGTTATTTATTCCAAAAGCGAAACTCCTGCTTGTTCAGAAGTGCAAACATGAAGTGTAAGGACCTGCCTCTAGAAAGCATAATCTAACTGCAGTCAGAGAAGAGTGAGTGATCATCATCAAACTATGAAAACCACGGTCTTCCCCTTTCCAGTGGAATGAAGTGGATTTGCTCACCAGTATTTGAGCGCTCTTAAAGGCAGTCCACAGCTTCCTCCATTTTGGGTTTCCCCCCTGATTCTGGGTCATAACTGAGCACTTAAGTAAACAGTTAAAACCAAAAAGAGCATCAGATTGCATCACTATTGCAGAAAGCATTTTAATAGGACAGATTTTTTTTAATTATTTATTTATTTTTTTAAAAATTTTTCCTCACTGGATGAATTAAACCAAAGGGAACTTCTGTATGTATGGTTAACATTTCAGAATTAGAAAAATGTAGTGAAACCATAGTATAAGCATATAAATTATGCTAAAGAGTATTCTATAGACCAGAATATACATTCTGTGGAAGCCTGTTTTCTTTTCTTCATTTTAACATTACAGTTCTTTTTATATTAGTTCTTATTACTACTGTAGAGCTTGAACATCTATTTAGAAAGCCCATCTGTAAAATGGGTGATTATGCTAATGGTTTTACAGGCAGCAACTTGAAGACCAGAACATTTAAAAAACTCATTAAAACCTAGGTGGACAGAAAAGTGGAAATTAAGCACGTCTTCTACTCTGTTGTCATAAAACAAAACTGTCTTTCTTATGGTTGAGTATTATGTTCTTGATAACAATACAGGATGAATTGTAGCTACGGCTTTTTTGTATAACATTTCAGAAATTAAGGTTGTGTCTTCATGGCATGGATGGTAAATACTTGTTGAATAATTTTATGTTAATCTTACAAAAAATAAGGATTTCCTTGGGTCCTCTTCAAAAGGTGTCCTAGTACATCATCAACAATCTCAAAGAAGTACCATAAAATCCTGATTTGTTTGTCCTGCTTCTGAAGCTGACTGATAGAGATGGAATATTTTCTGCTGTTAAGAAAACAAAACTGAAAAAATAAAGAATATATAGGAATTGAATGTCATTTACTGACATATTAGATTGAGATTATACAACTAGAAAAGTTTGGTGAGAGGTTAAATTAGAAAGATGGAGATTTTCAAAGAAATTGACCTTTTTCTTGATGCCAAGATTTATGGCTTACTGATTTCCAGATGAACTATTTTGGCCCAAAGTATTTTAGAGCAGCCTATCAATTGCTGAAGTTAAGAACAGCTGGCTAAGAGTTCACAAGGCACTGGGGAAAAATAAATTTGACCCGTTCATTTCTTGACGTGTTGCAGTGCTTGTGGGGATGTCAGAGAAGCTGTTGGCAGACATAGAGGTTTCACCAGTTTTCACCATCTGAGTTCCTCCTGCTCTGACTTCCTTGAGAGAATTCTCATTTTGGCAGCTACTGTCAAATTCTGGCATCTTCAGACATATCGAGCAGGAAAAGGGACCAGCATTTGAGAAGAAAATCTGAGCTGTGTTTATTAATTATCAAAGAAGAAGACTCATTGTTTATATTTCCCGATTACAAACTTGTGTAACCATAGGATAAGGCACACATACACTATTCTGTATTTTTAAAATGTGATAGTTCAGGAGTATGTAAATATAAGCTTTTTTGGACAGTGGAATACTAAAAGAAAAATAGCATGTGGAGGCAAGCCATCAGTGCAATAAGCCAAACATCTGAAAGTATGTCACAATTTATTTTACCATTCTTGACAAATTTGGAAAAAAAAAATATTATAGTTCCTTGCACACCACAAGAGTACTTCCTCAATGCGGAACACTTATTTTCAAGTTCCTGCATTGACAATGTGTTGTTTGACAATAGTGGAATCACAGAAAAATGCTTCTTAAAACTCACTTCTGTGCTGCAGAGTGTTCTCTCTTGCAGGGTGGATTCCACAGAAACGATCTGTTCAGGGGGAGAAAGACAGAATTTAAAGCAGTCCTGTATGTGATAAGAAATAAGACAAAAACTGAATCAAAATTATGTTTTCGTATTCTTTGGAATTAAGAAACTATATAAAAAGATTAAATTAATTTTGACATTCTTACAAACATTTAATCATTTCACTACATTTTTTAAATCTGTGGGGACAGATCTTTACATGTGGTTTGCTCCATGTTTGTTTTGGTATAGTTTCATTTTAGATATCAGCATACAGTTAAGAAAAGAACAATAAACCAGTCATTTACATATCAGACTGAGAACTCCTCACAGAGAGGGATTTATGTTTTATATTGGATCATTGCATTCACTTCTGATATAGCACATGAAAAAAAAATATGTAAAAAACTATCTTACTGAGTCATGCAGAAAAAGTTGGTTTTGCAAAATTTTATAGCATCTTATAATAAATTTCAAAACATCCTGAATCCTCACAGTTCATCTGAATAAAGAGGTTAAAGAGGAACTTTATTCATCCAAAGCAAAGAATACAGTATTAAATTCCATGTGTGTCCTAATGGTGATTCTCTGGTGAGAATTCCAACAACACTGAAACTCCAAGTGAGTTGAGAAAGCAATTGTTTCACTAAAATGTGCATGAAATTTTGTATTCCTACCCCTAATCTCCAAGAGTGTCTTAAGTTTCATTGATAATCAACAGGGGCTTGGGTAAAGAAATTCAATATTAAGATGTTATTGTTACTGTAGTAAATTAAAATAAGGCAAATACCTATGATATTGCAACAGCATTTTAATGTTCACTAACTTAATTGAATCTTATCTGAATGCACGAAAACCGTTATCCAGCTTTAAGTTAAAAAGTGATTTAAGTGAAAAAAAATGAAACAATCAGTACAAGGGTATTATTATCTGCTTCAGTATAATTGTTTTTGGCTTGCATGGAGGAAAACACTAAATTGCTGCTATTTGTGGTATCAAATTGCTATGTTAAGCAAACAGTGTTTTTCCAAAGAGATTAAAAATCCTTTAGACTACAGTTAACATTTTGCAATCATTACTGAATTTCAGAAACAGATGTGCTACTTCTGTCCCTAAACATTGCTGAGTTTGATCTGATTACCTGCTAGATGTTGTCTATCCTTTTCAGAATGGGAATTCCACTTAACTTTAGGCACCTTACTGAAGGAAAATTACCTTAATTTGTCTGTATAACAGTTAGAGTATCTCACAAGAGAAACCTTTTCTGATATCCATAAAAAGCATACACATGCTTTTCTCTCCTTTATGCATTTATAGGAAGGTATCGACACAACACGCCATTTCAGATCTTTTAAGCTAGCATTGAAACAGCATATTGCTGCCTAATATTTCCTGGCTGTGTAGCCCTCCAGTTCCCTTCTTGTTCTTATCATTGAGAAACTTGCTCTTATGATCTTTTGAAGCTTTGGCTTGTTTCCTCAATGTTTCTTCTAGGATCATTTTTCATCCTACTGCAGCCTCTCATGGTCAAGTCATATCCAGAGACCTTCGTGCAAGATTACTACTATCCTGGTATGAGGCCCATGTCTGACCACTGCAGGACCTGACATCTCTTGTAACCCTGTACATTTGAGAACTGCGAATTCAAACTCCAGGATTACTTGATGGAAATGGACTCTTCTCAGATTATTTTATTTCCCTGTCTGATGATAGATATTTGATAGCTAAAAGCCATTAATAGACCAGGTTCTTATATCACTTAAGACCATTTTTCTATTTTTTGACAGTCTGTTTAGAAGTCGTATCTTGCCCCTGCACTGGACTGCCCCCTCCACCCCTAAAATGTTGCTCTCTTACTTTCTTCAGCTATTTCTTGAAATATAGCTGTTTTCAGAGCAGCTGCTCCATGACAGACCTGGCCTTGAATACAAGCAGCTGACAGAGGGTAGTCGATTGGATTTGTATCACCACATGTTGCCTGCAGGCTGTTACAGACCACTGTAGGAAAAACATTGATGCTCCACTTGCATCCACAGTACTGAGAGTGTCACTTGAGTCACACTGTATTCCACATGTGTGGACATGAGACCTGCACAAATGCTTCAGGCCTGAGAACACATAAAGAGCAAGCCAACCTGGCTGTAAGTTAAAAGATGGGGCATTATGCCAGAAAAGGCAGTCTGCCTTGACTGTAGCTTAAAGAGTCAGATAGTTAAGGAAAAACAAACAAACAAGCAAACAAAACACAGCCACCAAACCTCAGACACAAAAGGATCCAAATCGTTAAGTTTCCAAAAACAAAAAGAGATGGAAACCCAGTGCATTAAACTCCTTGCTCAATGCTAGAGTGGAAGGAAAGCAGGTTTGACTCTTACTTCCACTGACAAGTAGTTGTGGGGAGCAGTCAAATGTGCTACAGAGGGTAGAGGTTGCAAGTGCAAGAACTGGAAGCATTTTCTAGTGCAATGTCACCATACTGTAGTGTGATGGATCAGTAGCTACTGCTTAGCTTCTGGCTTTCTTTCCTGTGACTACCTCCTGTCTGCTAAAGGTGTTCGCTGTCAGACAAAACATATGCCCTAAGTAAACCCAGTGCTTTACACTGCTGCTCCCCTTAACTTGGCAAATCAGGCAGCAGTTGGAGTCCCTCCCAGTACACTTCATCTTTGAAGTTTCCTCCTTTTGGATTCATGTCCCCATAGACCTTACTTGGTACCTAATAGTACATGCCAGACAGTTCTTTTGTGGATGTTTTCCAAGTGAATGACTCGCGTAGTACAACGTTGGAGGCTGAGCTGCGCAAGATTGTTATTTGTGTCATAACTCTTCATGCAAAACACCTTCAACTTCTATAGTAAAGTAGCATTGCTTGACATTTTAATATTAACTAGAACTGACAATCTGTTTTGCCACATCCTTTTATTACTGCTGGGATATCCTCCCAATTCCAGTACTCTGGGAAATAGTGAGATCACTACATGTGAATATCAAGGACAACCTTTTCTCATGTGGTTCGCATCCATGACATCTGTAGAACAAGTGGCTAAAAGGAAACTGTCCTGTCCTTTACACAGGATTTATATGTTAAAGGAGCTACTTTGTATGCCCAAGACCGAGCTGCCCAAAGATAATGAATATATGGAGAATTCCAGTTATTTATATAGTGCTCACAGTTTAGAAGTTACTATTAGAATGAGTTATAATTATTTATTCAAAATTGTAACATGCAGTATGTATGTATGCATGCAGACTGTTTTCTGATCCTTTGTTATATGACAGCATAGGTATATGAATATTTTATTTCACCTTTTTCCCTTCAAAGGCTCTGGTTTAAAAATGTTGACAGATAATGCCTGTTGTGTTTCTTGACTCTCCACATCTTTCTGATCCAACTTTTAAAGCCCTTGCTGAATGTAAACTCGTTAAGGTCAGGATTGAAGGTTAGTATAATATTTCACAAAATTATTAGAATGATTTCGAAAATTCATCCACATCATTTGAAATCAGTAAGAATCTGTCAACTGATTTTACTGGATATTTGGATCAGGCCCCTAATGTATGTCAGACGTGTAACTTACATCTTTATATATTTCAATGGGAAATGACCAAATTACTGATTTGCATTTCAAGTTGATAAGTAAATGCTGCCCATACATCAGGCTTATTCATATTGCTCGTTGCCAGAAGACAGATGTTGGTCTTAAGATGATTTCACAACTGAAGTATATTCATGTCCTGAGTGTAGCAGACAGCTTATCGCACCCAGTTTTCTGCAAAACATTCTAAAAGAATTTTAGTAAAGTTAATTATGCTCATCATAAGTCCTATTAGCATATCTTTCAATTTTAAAAATAAAGCCTTGCCATATTAATACATATATATTAACATTTTTTTAAAATTATACAAGTAGTTCTTTTTTCCTGTACCATGTTTTCAAAAAAACATTAATTATTACACCAGTTCAAACAAAAGACTCAACAGTAGAAGTTATATTACTTAAAAGTTACGGCACATTTTAGTGCTGGAATAGGGCTTCGAAGAAGATGAAAATGATAACAAAAGACAATGCAAGAACTAGAGCTGTCTTAAAATTTGGCTATTGTTTACATTTGTGAATACTTTTTTTTTTTGTACAATTACGAAGACAACATAGTCTGTTATGTTGTAGAGGAAGGATGTATTTGGTGTGAAGACTGTTTTCCATTTCAGATGTATCATGCATCAGTAAAAAAAAAAAAGAACAAAGAAAGAGCTTCCAAAGTTGCACTCTTGTTCCCAGTTTTGTGGCACGGTAATAGTGTCAAGGGTGGGTGGGAAAAGGGAAGGCAAAATCTACATGTATTTCAAAATCAACAGACCTATAAAATAATACAAGGAAGCTCGAACTGCTGCTTCTCGTAACATTTCTGACATCATTTTAGGGATTAGTTTTAGGGATTCTGCTTTAATATGTATCTAAGTACTTTTTGTGCCTGCTGATGCTGTGTAAAAATCTGATAACATTGCGTGCATAGATGCACTGAGAAGTGCTGGAGTAATACCATGACATCATGTTGGTAATTCAGTTGTGCAGATGAGACAGCTGCCTGAATTTTCTGGATTAACATTTAGAAGGCTGGATTTTCCAGTCTGTTGGCCAGATGGTTTCTTGGGCTGTGAGTGTGTTTGTACATGTTTCTACTACCTCTAACGCTAAAGAATTGCTGTATTGCATTAACAAAACTTTTAAAGCAATTATAAAGCTATTGTAAAACTCTGTATTCTGTTTTACTTACTTTTGCAGACATTTGTAAAAGTTTCAGCATAGCCAAATTTATAGATTGTAACAAATCAAAACTTTGTAAAGAGTTTTCTTAAGAAAAGAAATATCAGACTACCAAAGGGGAAATCTTAGTGTTTTTGTTGTTGTTGTTTTTTCTTTCTCTTATTTGGAGAGTATTTTCATATAAGAATTCACTCTGAATTAGAAACATTTAGCATTTATGACAGAAATCAAGGGAAGCACCATAATGGTAACAGGATCTTAAGAACAGATTTTGAAATGTTTAGTTTATAGGATGTTAAAACTCTTTATCGGTTTCCTATTTTTTCATTGACTTCTTAGTCTAAAAGTCTAACTTTTTCTAACTTTAGAGTCATATGGATTTATTTTATTTTATTTTATTTTGAGAAATGAATGGGACAGAAAGAGCAAATCTAACAATTCAGAATGCTTACTATTATAGGAAGTGTTTGACTACATATGAATAATGAAGAAAGAAACTGGTCATAATTATTAAAATTAAGAAACAATAGATATGAGTAAAAAGTTGGCTAAAAGTTGACACAGGCAATGCGGTGATTCACACCCTTGCCATATTTTCCCCATTTATGTTTGTCATCTTCATGTATGATAATCCAAGTGAAGCAGTGTGTGATCTGTGTTTTTATATGGTTCATCAGCTGACTGGAGAAACTTAGTATGTGTGTTCACTGCACAATTTTTTCAGCAGTACTATTCTTACCTATGCTTTTTTTTTAGGACTTTGGGATTTGCAGTGATTGTTCTGCAACAAACTGTGCAAGCCAAAATATGATTCTGTCCTAGAGAAATCTGGGATAGCTTGTTTGTCCATCAGGGAACACAGAAGAAATCTTGAACTTTAGCAGGAACCGAGCCTGCTGCAGTTCAAGAAGCGTTTGGACAACACTCTCAGACACACGGTCTGATTTTTGGGTGGTCCTTTGGGGATCCAGGAGTTGGACTCGATGATCCTTGTGGGTCCCTTCCAACTCAGGATATTCTGTGATTCTCTGAAATATTGTGAACGTATTGGAAAGCTAATTGTACAAGTAATGTTAAACGTGTCAAAGATATGAGCTGTATTGAACACTTACCCAAGTTGTAGTCAACACTCCAAGCCGCCCGGGTTGGCTGAAAGGTTTTCCATTTACCTAATCTTAATAACCTTTTAGTATATTATGAGTTAGACAGTTGTGCGTGTGACATGCAATTGATTAAGTGAAATAATTCAAGAAATAGTTGAACTGTTCAGTCAGTGCACGTATAGCTACTACATACATATACATGTACTACCCCTGTATTTTGCTTCTGTGCTGAAATACCATTTCTCCTTTAAATAATTTTCTTTACTTAAATCAATAAAGATATTAATACCAAATATTATATCAATAACAAATATTACTCTGAAATGTTTAAACAGGTTTTGATATCTAGATATGTTTTCCAAGCTCTGTCTTTTGATATGCTTTCACATCTGAGAGACAGAACTGATGGAATTTCTCATGATCTCCAATAGACTTTTTCTCAGAAAGTTCTGGTTTTTAGCAGTTTAGCAGTTACAAAGAGTAGCATCTCCTAATCAAGCCATTAATTATTCTAAGATTTTTGGGACTTAAAAAGGTATTAAAAATCAGTATTCATTTCTGTTTATCTACAATATAGACTGCTGAATTTAAATTAAATATTGAATTGTGTAGAACAGGAAAAATACATTCTATGAATATTGCTTACATTTCTCTTTTAAAATCAGTGATGGAGGTGTATAGCCATTGAAACAAAGGGGAAATCATCAATATTAATATGGAAACCTGAGAAGTCTTAATTCTAGGGAAAAAAAGTGCTTAAGTGGTTGTTGTCAGTGACAAAATTCATTTAGGTCACATTTTTGAAAACTCAGTAAATACTCATGCCTGCACAAACAAAAAGCACTCTGTTACTAAACCTCTTCATTCCCCATTCAACAGAAGGAGTATTGGTATTGGCAATCAAACTACAAATTTTAAAGTTCAAGAGAAGATCGGAGTCAGTCTTTCCACTCATTACTAGATATCTCAGCAGGCCCCTTGTTAGGCTTTCATAACATTAGTTGTAAACAGTTATAGCATGCTTGCTGGTAAGTTAGGGAATGCCTTCTCTGTTTTATTGATGGAGTGTTGCCCCTAGGGCTCTGAACGTAGATGCAATCATTGTTTGCAATCATTTCTTAGGTCTTCTGTTTTGCTTATAAGAACACACTACGTACTGTGCTTACTTAGGAGGTAAAATTCAGTCATGCATGTATGCTCAGTGAGTGCTGATTTGAAGATCTTAGCAATGTCTACGTTTGCTTTGTACTATTATTTGCATTGTTGTAAGTGGGTGTGGTTACAGCCATAGAGTACTGAATTCTGTAGTTGCGGTGAGCTTTGATGTTCCTGTGCAAGATATGACAGATTTGGAGATGGGGAAAAGTCAAGCATCAAACTCATTAATATATATATGAATTTGTAATATAGCTCCTTGATTTCCATATTTTCATTTAATTTTATTACTCTTCATGGTTTGAAACCTTTGGAATGCAAAACGTTATGAGTGTAGTCTCTGGAAGTGCTTACATAAGCCATATATCAAAAGTCTGATATAATCCCATGGGTATGGAGAGCTTATTTTCATAGGTCCCCTGAAAAAAACTTGGCAAGGGTTATGAGAAAAATGTACTTGTTATACTACATTTCTGTAACAGAAGTGAAAAGCCAACATTTCTGTTTTTCTTATTTATTTATTTATTTATTACTTATTGTCTAAATTATTATTATTTAATTTAGATGTCATCAACTGACCTACCTTAATCTACGTCACTGTGAAAATGTTACTGATGCTGGAATTGAAGCTTTGGGAAATACGTCGTCACTGATGTCCATTGATATCTCTGCAACCAACATCTCAGATATGGTATATATATGTAATAATTGTATATATGTATGCATATTATATATATATATAATTAAATAATAAACAATGTGCTTGCTATCTATTTAAGCTTTCAGAAAAAAATACAGTAAAATCCATTCATTTAGTCTGCATGGATAAGAAGCAGTGGAGCTGCAATATCATTAAAACAGATTTTAGAATTGTGTAATACAATATTTGCCAATATATAGGCACTACCCAATAAAAGTTAATTCTCACACTGGATAGTTCTCAGATTTGAGAGAGAAACTGAAACTGATGAAAAGAGGAGGCTGGGTGTCTCTCTGAAACTGATCTGTAAAAAACGCTAAGCAGATTATTTTTTTTTGCTCCAAGATGATTAGGCCTGAGGAAAAAGGAAAAACTGGTATTTTTAAATATTGAATTTGTAAAAATTACATTTTCCTTTAAATAGGTTTATGGTGAAAAATGTTAGCTCTAACAGAGGCACAGATCTACACTGTGGTCCAGAAAATAATTGCTAGTGAAAGAATTACTAAGAAGGTATCTTCAAACTGTCAAGAAGCTAAGACTCTGGAAAGCAACATAGCAAGTGTGGGAGCCAGGTTAAACATAGCAGGCCTCCACATAAGATGTTCTTGGCAGGTCCTGCCTCGTGGGTAGGGTTTAGAGCCAGTTCTAACTGTTACTTTTACTTTTAGGGCAAACTCTTCACTGAACACAGAAATCTAGGAGAAACATCATGATGAAAACTGTTGCTATACAGAATATTCACTCAGTTGCTGTTCAAGAAGAATTCTGACCAAGAACCTTATTGCTTGGTTCTAACACAGAATTTGTGCTAAAGTAATTAAAATACTTGTATCCGTTATGGAGACCTAAAAATAAAATAAAATAAAATAAAATAAAATCCAGTACAATACAACACAATATTATGTCAAGTAAAGAGGGCTGGGAAATCCATGAAGATTTAATTTAATGTTGTTATTTTAAATATCACAATATTATACCTGAATGAAATATATAATTCCTAGAATTACAGTCCCACAGTGTTTCAACATAAATGTTTTCTTTCTCTTTGCTTCTCAGAATTAGTCTTCTAAAGTGCTGTATTTCTTCTTACTCTAGTTTTCACATAGCACAACCCTTGCCCTCGGCACTAATCCAAGCTGTTCTGCTTACACTGCATTTTTAAGACATTCCGTTTCCTCCTTCCCACAAGACAGATAAACTCACTCGGAAATTGACCATTTATCATTCCTGTAATTTCTGATCTGAATGCTAGTACAAGATAGAAAACTGGTATGGTTCTCACTGTTTGCTTTCTTTAAGTGTATGGCACTCATGCATTTTCTAATGTTATAACATTTAAGCATTTAAAACATTAAATCTTAAATACATCTTCTAATCTTAAAACACGATTTGATGAAAAAGATCTTGCACTCTGCTTTGTAAAAAGCTACTATTTGTATGCTAATAAAGAGAAATTGTAAGGTTCATGTTCTTTCTTGTAGCCTGCACAGCAGATCTCTTGTTTTTGGTGTCTAGGTGAATGTGGTGTCTTTGTGAAACGTGTAGAATATGGAACATTGATCTGCATTACACAAGAGATGATTCCTTCTAGTTTTTCAAATGATGGCAAAATCATTCTGCCCATCTAAATAGAGCAGAATTTACTGTAATAAGGATGATATGTACTTAGGGGGAGGATAGGGGAGAAAAGATACAGTAGTCAGATTTTCTTACAGATTTGTACCTCATGTATAACTGCCTTACTTAAGATCTTAATCAAAATGGAGTTTATTTTCTTCTGTTGCTGTTGCCTTCCTCTTCTGTAGTTTCTCTGGTGCCAATAAGAGAAATGTCCCTGTTAAAGCCTGTCTTTCATTCAGGGAATTTTTTGCATTTGGAAGAAATATATCGACCCTTAGAATTGTACCTGACAAGAGAACTTGTTAGTACAGAAAAACACTGTAGACTCTTTGTAGACTCAAAGTAATGATAAAACATAGTGCTAATAAGAAATACACTGATAATCTCTCTCATGTTTGTAGAAATTTACTATACTTGTCCTGAAACTAATAGTCAATAGAAAGACTGGAAAACGAATAAAAATAATCACTGCATGTATTCAGATTTCAGTATTGTATAGGAACTTATGCACAGAGAGTAATGCATAGAGAAACAAAGGCAAACTTCTAAACAGAACCTAGGATAAAGCAAGTAATTTCATCACATGCTTAAGTTTGTATGTATTCTTAAGTCTCTTGCTAAGTCAAAGACCATTCATTAATAAAAGCAAGTATCAACCAATGAAGAGGATAACATCTTCATGAATGTGAAGGACTGGTGGCATCCCAAAGACTTTGCTCTCCTTTTCTCACTAGGGCTTTGATTCTATATAATCATATAATGTATAATATATATTCATATATAATACTCAACATTTAGTAAAATAAAACACAATTCCATTTAAAGTATTAATTTATTCACTCTGTTATTTTAGTGTGCCCTCTTCAAAGGAAAGAAAACACTTTAAAGAAAACCATTATTTCTTTTACAAGACTTAGAGTCCATTATGATGCTAAAAAGGAAGCATCTGATTTGCATCTTTCTCAGCTGTTTTTAGGGCGTTTCCTGAGCACTGCTGAGCAGTTTCTGCAGTATTGCCTCACCACACCTGCTCTTCTTTAAAAAAAGTGAAACCTCATCTTCATTTCTCTTGTTTTCTCTTGGCAGGATGTCAAAATTAGCGTTATGTTTCTCCTGTCCTCCCGATATGCAGATAATAAACACTTCATGCAATCATAAGCCATCATCCTTCCATATAGGTTTTCCTTTAAAGAATATCAGTAAAATAACAACATGTGAATACATATACAGTCTATATATAATTCTCAGTTGTATTCATCTTTTTACATTTCTGAAAATGTTTCCTTCTTCATTCAAAATTGTTTTAAAAAAAAACCAATGACACATATTTCTAAGTCTCAAAACTTTTTTTTTAGTGGTGGGAAGGACACGGTTGTTCTGTTTTTGTCATTCTTGTACTAGAAATAGGTTTCTTAGAGTCATGAACACCTTAAAAGAGAGACTTAGCAATGAAATGATTTGCAAGCTCAGTTATAGATTAAAAAAAAAAATAAAATGACACCAAACAACACAATGACAGTACAAAAATGTACAGTTCCTTGAAAAAAATTACCTTTAAATTCTTTGTGAAAACTTTTTTTTTTTTTTTTCCTAGCTAGCCTTCCATCTCACATAGTTTTCCCTTACCTCCTGCTCTCCTAAAAACCCTGGAATATGGACCATAGATTTCTCGGTTTCAAATTGTTAGTATTGTGAACTTTTTCATGAAAGCATAGATGATACGCTAATCACATATCACCTTGGATGTTGTAGATATTCTAGTACATTCTATTCATCTAGATATTCTATTTACGTTATTTACAATATATGCAAGGTGGTTATGTTTCTATTACTGAGATGGAAACACTGGCATTTAGGGCCGAAACCTATTTGTCTTTCATATAAAAGCAGTCCCAGTGGAAATGCTTCCATGAATTAGAGAAGCAGTTTTAGTTATAAGATTTGTTCTCATGCTCTCCATATTTTTCATAAAATGTCTTAAACCTTCTCTGATGTCTCCATATTTTTCATAAAATATCTTAAACCTTCTCTGATGTTCTATATGACACAGCTTTGGCAGCTTTGCTCCAAGTCTGAGAGTCTGAAAGCATGCAGCTGCGTAGCGTTCCTCCTCGATCTGACACAAGCTGCTAATGCACACGGCCTGGACCACCCATCTACTTGGGACACAAAAAAAAAAACATTAAATATAGAAGTATTGGGACATTTGAAGAAAATGGCTTAAGCCAAACAGGATTTAGACAGTCAGAAAAAGCCTAACAAGGAATAAAAAAGGAATTGTTAAAGTAAATCAGTTGACTCCTGAGATATATAAACAATTTAAAAATGGAAAGAACTCTGGTACACTTCTAAAATCAAAAATTATAAGGAAATATGAAGTGTTAGAAGGAGTTTTCTGTTACAGTTTCTTCTCAATGGCTGTTATGCATGAAGTCTCTCTTGCAATGAACCTAAGGTCCCAGTCTCTCCTCTGACTGGCATGTCCCTGCAGGAATCGTGTGTGGCACCAAGTCATCAGTCACAAATTCTTTGCATGCTGGCTATGCAAAATTGCTCTTTAAAGTTGAGGGTAGTATATAAACAATTAGTTCTGCTTTCTTTTCTTATGTGTTTGTACTTAATGATTTTCAGATCCTGGCTGTTCCTGAAGGCCAGGCTGCAACATAAATATCTACTAATATTTTAATAATAAGATTCTAAACAGACCACGGGGAAAAAATCATTTTGGCTTTACACAGTTATATAGAGTATTTTTTTATTTTGCACTGTGTGTTTTTTTTTTTGCAGTGGGATTCTGTATTTATGGTGTCTTGAATCCATAGCCTGGCTTTACATTTTGGTCTGTTAAAAAATTAGACCAGTAGGACTGAGGAAGAACCTTGCAAAGGTTAAGAGAAAAAATATTACCAGGGCTGATAGCTATAAGCAGCAACAGACTGCAAATGAATTAGCTGCATTTGATTTCCAAAGGAAAGGAAGTGACAAAACACAACCCCAAGGCAGGGAGAAGGACATGCTAACATATTCATGCAAGCTCCAGATTCAGATGTTAGCAGTCCGGTTTTCCTGGGGGAATAGAGAAAGAGGATTTGGCCTGAAGACTTAGGAACTTAATTCTGTGTAGAAATAGGAAATGCACAGAGAGTCTCTGCAATCAGTGCCAGATGTGCTAACACCTTGACTTCCAACAAAAATCAGTAGGAATTAAAGGTAACCAGCCAAGTTGAAAACTGGGCTCAGTGGTTTTACAGGATATTTTGCTACAATGGAAGCCCTGTTGTCTGGACTTAGTATCAAGAAACATATTTCATGAGTTTTGATTTGGTCTAGTCACAAGTGGTTTTAGATACAGAAATTAAGTTTTATGGAATGTGTTATACACACAGTCATACAGGGAGATTTCTGCACTGCAATTAAAAAATGTCTTTACAGTTCCCATAAACAGGTCTGACCTATTAGCTCAGGTATTGGAAATAATATAGCTGCTTTGATTAAGAACTTACCAATTTTCCAGAAGGTGTTTGCTTATCTGAAACTGAATGTTATTCTCCCACATATATCTTATTAGGGAAATGATACTGCAAGATATGGGTTACATTTTCATTTTCTACTAGGTGTTTGATGCATGAAACTGGTGGACTGTGGCTACTTTGTACAGAAATATAAGCGTTTTAGAGGATGGCCTGAGTCATTTCAAAATGGCTCACAAATGGAAGGTGGGAGCTACCTCTTAAGAAGAGCTGTCTTCCAGGATTGGAGTCACTTTGAGGTCAGCCTGTTTGATTTGGGGTATGAACAGGAAGAGACATCTGTGTATCTCTGGAACATAAAGACATAGATACTTTACAGATGCTGACCTTTAGGGTTACCAAGAGATGCGTGAATGGAAATCTCGGAAGCTGAAAATAATGTAGCACATGTTAGTAAGAGATGATACATTCATTGCAGTCTGCAGTTGAAAGGCATAGGGTTGCAGTTTGCAAATATAAATAATAAAGAATTGCTTTTTTGTATGCTACAGCCTCAGATGACTTTTGTCTCCAGCAAGTGAAGACCCTCACCATCTGGTACAGTAGATTCTTATTTTCTTATCAACAAAAACTGTGGTGAAATAATAATAAATGATGTTCTGCAAATGTTTGTAGGCCTCCCATAATGAATTAACTGAACAAAACATTTAAACAGAACAAAACTGTAAAATTCAGTTGCTTGAAAAAAACAGCTGCTGGGGAAGAATAAAATGTTTCTTTTAAAGTTGTTTTTTAAATGGAGACTGTAATAAACATGCTATACAAGACATGCAAGACAAAGTCTTCTCTTTCGCTATGGCAACAGAAGATTAATCCAAGATACATGGGAGATTTCTTCATGTTAAAGAAGAAAGATGTTTTGGAAACCTACAGAGTAGGTGTCATAGTCTGCATGCTGTGTAGTGTCCGTTTTGCTAGTATATGTTTCCAGGAGTTCTGATGATACAATCATAGCTCTCGACATATTTTTTAAAAATGTCTGGAGGCTTAGTATAGAAGTCTCAGGAATAGGTCAGTATCCCAGATGGGAATCCCTGATGTTGTTTATCAGGGAATGCTACTGAATAAAACAGGAATTCTACTAAAAGTAGTCATAATTGGCTACTTTATGTTAACATATGCTACATATGTTAAATTAAAAACTAATAGTTTAAAAATTCATATAGATTAGACTTCCTGCACTGAACTTGTTTGAAGAGGTTTATTTTTGGAAACATCCAAGTTTCATTTTTTTTATGTGTGATTGGCAGCTCCTAATGACATTCCTTTTATACCGTGTCTTTAGTCTTTGCCTTCTCAAATCTGGTGTTATTAATGAAACACCTTAAAGGAGACTTTGATTTTTATTGTAAAAATATTTTTATTATGACACAGTGTCAGTATAGTCACATAATATCATTATAGATTAGCTTTGAAATAATAGCAGTGTTAGTTGTCATGTAGAAAAAAAAAAAGTTAATATTTCATTACCAAGTACCATAAAGTCGTACCATTTTTAGGTAAAGGGAAATGGATGAAAAAACAATGTCCTAAAGGTTGACCCTATCACTACGAGTCTCTTCTTTAAGGAATTCTTGTTCTGACATGAACACATTTGAGGATTAGGTAGACAATTATTTGTTTTCTTGAATAAGATTGTTCTGGACAACAAAAATTTGAAATCTGTAGATTTTCATGAAGCTGTTGTAAGTAATGGTCAGCATATAACTGTGTCTGCTGAGAAAAAAAATGCAAATTTAATTGTTTTCATAAGCAGCTAGGATTGAAAATCTTTTTCATTGTTCCATTTTCTGTTTTTATTCAGCCTGTGAGGTTTCAGGAATTCACAAAATTTGAACTCCAGCCGCACTCTCCCAGCATTATCACTACAGTTTCCACATCTGGATTCCAGACACTACTTAAATGTGTTTATTTTGTCAGTATGATATTTCCTCTCTGTGTAGTGCTGTTCACTACTTAATCGTAGATAATTTATTAACCACATGGAATGAAGTGATAACTTTGTTTTCATGAAGAAAAGTTTGTTCAATAATATGGAGCATACAACTACTCTGCTGTGAATATTAAAACACATTTTACAAAATTAACATTTATTTCTCCTTCAAATTAAAGTTGAGGTTAAGAACATGGTTCTGTTTCCTGGGGTATGAGCAGTAAAAAAGGTAAAGCATCTTCTGATCCTTTTGCACTCCTAAAATAGGAATTTACCAAAGTTTTCACCTCCCTATTGTCCTGAATATGTTTTTTTTTTTTTCTAAAGTAGAATGTACCTATCAGTGTGACTCAAACATCTCAAGTATGGTCTTGTTGTACTCAGAAGTTGTAGTTATAGGCATAGCTTTAGTCATAAGACCTTCACCAATAAGAAAATCCTAAAGGCAGCAATTTTAAGATACTACTTTTCTCCAGTTTCTTTCTTTCTGAACAGGTTAAATTTTTTTTTTCTTTTTTTTTGCTTTTGCCATTGAATATTTTCTACAATGAATTCCTAACTCCTGTATGTACATCAGGAAAAAATAGGAGGGTAAACTACATGCATTCTGTAGAAGAGTAGGATGTACGTAAGAGCCTAGCATTTATCGGCTCTTATGGACAGAGATGGATAAAATAAGTCCTGCTATTCTGTTAGATTCTAATGGATGCAGGAAAGTCCTTTTAAGAAACACTTCAGAATCAGAGCTTAACTAGACAACAATGATAATTATTTCTAGTTTGATTAAAAAAAATGCAACCAAAAAGAAAGTTATTTTGAATATCTGAGAACAGTCATGTAATGAAGCATTTGGTGGAGGAGAGAAATCCAGACTATATTTCCCACAAGGATTTCAGTGAGTGACTTTGGATAGCTCACTTATATAGTGTCTCCAACCCTTGTTTTTCTTTGTAAAAAGTAAATAATGTTCTGTGAGAGTATTCTGAAGAGTTATTATTTTTGTGTCTTAAAAGATGCTGTAATTCTTAGGTAGAAGGTTTAACATACAAAACTTGGATATTTTTGGCCATCTTAGGATATTAAATGTAATTACATATAATTGCATATATTGATTTCTAAGGTTATTTTTTTTCTGGATTTTTTTTAGGGGTTGAGAGCCCTTGGCTGCTGTGGAAAAATAAAGCAACTTTCTTTATCAGAATTCAAAAATGTCAGTGATACTGGGATTCAGGTAAAACTTAACTTCTTTTCTTGATGTGTCCTGGAAGCCTCTCTATTTTGTCAATTTAACGATGTCCAAAACAGATAATATTTTACTCTTTACATCATCATTCATTCTTCATTGCAACGTTCTACACTTTCACCATTACAAATCATTTTCCCCTTCTTATTCCTTTTCATTTTTTTCATTCCTTCTGTAAATTATAATGAATCTCAAATTCTGCCCTCTGCGTTGAATGAAATTGATTCTACAGGAGCCTTTTTACTGAATTGTACTGTGCAAATTACAGTCTAAATTGCTGGCACTATTCTTTCATCCTTGCTCTAAAAATCTTTCATGAATTTCTATTTAGAATATACTTTTCTCACTGCTAGTGTGAACTTTCAAGTATTACTGCTTTATTAGGTTGCCGTTTGTTGAATGCCGTGCTTACTTGACTTAGTATGACTAGTTCAGTGGAATAGTTAAATTTCATTTAGCCTGTTATGTGTGGTTCTTCATGCGCTGCTGATACATTGCTACACGCAACTGTCTTTTAGTGATACAAATATGTCTCAGTCTAACAGTATATTTCTTACCAGCACAAATCCTTAAAAATAACAAATTATATTTCAATAAGAAAAGCATACACATCGCATCCAGACTGAACAGATTTCTTAGCTATTTTATAGAAAAAAAACCACAGCACAAATTACACCGTTATTTAAAAAAAAAAACACAACCACTTTTCCACTTTTAAAATGTCCTATGAAAACATCAACTGCATAATTTGTTCATGTGTAATGATGAAAGTAATCTACTTGAAATTAGACTACATGTACTTTCAGCTAGATATTTGAAATACTGACCTCTTATTCTAAAGACCTCATACTCCCCGCAGAATTATCTGTTGAATCTCACTAAACTTATTTTTTCCCCACTGTTTTTCTTTTGATTATTATATATGTTGGTTTAAAAATTTAAATATTGGATTTTGACCATATAAAGAGAGACGTTGTTCTTAAAAAAAAAAAAAAAATTAGGCTAAAATATAAATATGTATTTGTTACTGTTCTGACCTTAACATTAGCCTATAAGCTTAGAAATTTTCCGGGGTCAATAATCTTTAAGAAGTAATCACACAGGAAATTAATTAATATGTAAAAAAACAACCTAAAAATTGAAGTTGCAGCAAAGGCGATTTTTTATGTCGATGATAAGTTTTGAAGTTACACAGTAAAAAAAAAACACTCTTTTGAATAATTAGCAATTTCATAGAAATATTAATTCTAATACAGTATTTGAACTCCATTTACAATGCTTATAAATTATTTTGTATTTTTGATTTATGGACTTGCTTTTTTAGTTAGTCAACAATGAGATTTGCCATCCAAATATTTATCTTCCTTATACTATCATCACAGCAGTAACTACATATGAAATTCTGATTTATTAGTATTCATTATCTTGTTTTGCTAAAATCGGTTATTCTGTGTTACTGGAATTCTTTTTATGGGTAAAACATTGCACTGGAGACTGGAGGAGACTCAGAGGGGGCAGGAGGGATGATCAGATGTATGGAACACTTTCCTTAAAAGGAGCAAATCAGTAAGCAAGGAACCTGCGGTCTGGAAAGGGGATGGCTGAGGGAATATGTCTGAGATCTGTACAATTGCAAGTGGCACGAAAAGGGTGAATAGGGGTCAACTTCTTGCTGTTTACTTCCATACATTATCTAGGGGGCACGAAGTGAATCTAGTTTGAAGATTCAGATGAAGAAAAGGAGATGACTGTCTCCAAAATGTATTGTTCTTTATCACAGGTTGTGTATGTGCTTGAAGTTTACCTACATCCTTATGGAGATTTGATAGATTCAATACAATTGCGTTGATTTACAGCTTTGTGTTTCAGAACAATATAATAAGCATTAGTTGATAACTTTACAGTGGAAAAAAGAGCTATGCATTTTGTTGAGAAGGAGAAAGTATTTACATCCTGCTTTTTTTCTGTAACTGAGAATTGTTTCTAACCACATGTAACAGAAATGTTTAAATCATGTTGTTTAACAGCATCAATTTTATGCCCATAAACACTTTCAGACTGTCAGGCTGCAGGTACAGGCACTGCCATCATGTAATCCCAGTCTTCAGCCTCTACATTTTTTCCATTATAAAGCTCCAACATCCATCATTTTATAGCTATATATTATAAGAATGAGTCAGTTGTTGCTGCACCACAAGGGATGCATCTGGATTGAATCTTCTTACCCAATGTGTATGTCAGACCATTAGAATTTGCTTCTTTAGGAATAATTCTGACTGGCCTTTCATGAGTGTAAAGTTCCATGGTTTTGTTCCCACAAAACAATGACCAAGTATGTACATCTTGTGTATCTCACTGAAAGTCGGTGCAGAGCCAGCACTGCTCCTTTCAGAGGAGAATATTCACTTCTACATCGCACTATGCCTGAGAAGGTATTTCAGTAAGTGTCGCACAACATAAAGTGAAAAAAGAATGTGAAAAAGAAGTGTTTACACTTTCTGTAACTGCAATATGAATATGAACTTTCTGATGAAGAAAGAATCAGAAGTGAGCACATGAAGATGTAGGACAAACCATGTGGTCATGGATCTAGGGAGGGCAGGAAGAAGAAAAGATAAGAAAGTAACTCGAAACAAAATGGTAAGTCCATCTTTAAAGGTGAAATCAAAGGATATGAGTTTATGGAAAAAGCTGTAGAAAGTTGCCCCATTTTATGCTGTACATCCTAGTTATTCTTTGATTATATAAAGAATATTTAAATTATATGAGAAGAAAATGCATATTAAGAGGTCTTTAATAACACTGTTAAGGTAAAATGCAGAAAGTTGTAAAATTGCAAAAAAAATGTTGATCTTAGAGTGTTAATTCATTTACTTGTTTACAGGCATTATAGCAGTATGTAAATGATTATGTGATCACATATTTTGTAAATAGGATCTCATTCATAGCTCAGACAATGCTCAATTTATGAGCAGTGTGTTCATACTTCATATTTTCTTTGATGCTTGTGTGCCTTCAGGTCTTATTTAAGCAGAATTAAAATTGTGCAAATAAGTTAGAAAATCATATTTCCTTCTTATACTATTCAATTATTTGTTGTGTCCTTAATGTTTTGCAAAAATTTCAGATCTTCACCAGCTTTTCTGGAGATCTTGGGTATTTTCATCATAGGCATAGAGCCAGGGATCCAGAGATGAAGAGAGCAAACAAAGCACCATTTCCTTTGTGAAATATGACTTAAAGTTTACTCCCGCATTGTTGCAAATAGCACTTAAGAGCAAATTCAGAACCTAACTTTGACGGATGTTTTAGGTATGTATGTAGACTAACTATGCCAGTAAAAACAAGATAATCATATCTCACAGCCATTGAAATCTTGGCTTCAGCTTGTGCTGCATACCCTAGCTGAGAATGTAGTGATTAAGTTGTCATGTCTGAGACTAATTCTGAAGGTATTTCGATTTCTCTTACACACAGAAAACAAAACAAAACAAAACAAAACAAAAAAACCACCAGTTTTTGGGTTTAGAATATTTCTGTGTTGTTGTTAACACCCTGTAAATCTAGGATTAAAATAGGAGAGGTACAAAAGCCAATTTTTATAAATTCGGTATTGTTCACTCTAACCAGTCCTGCATTAAAACATTCACATTCAAATATTTTGTGATATAAACAAGAACCCAAAGCCCAAGAAGCACTACCTTGGTACAGCTGTATTGGTAGGAAAAACAAAACAAAACAAAACAAAACAACAAAACAGCAACAACAACAACAAAAACAGCTAGAGTTATGATACAGATGAAATTTCTAAAAAAGTTGGTCTGGGAAACAAATTTCAGACTTTCATTCAAGTTTCTTTGCATCTGTTAATGTAAGACTTTTGAAAATCACACACAGTCACACACCTTTTGATCATCAAAAAGCTAACATTTACCAGTGATCAACTATATTTTAGTGCCTGAGTTCCTGCTTAATGTAAAGAAAAAGTGGCCATAGTCTGGTTACTATAGACTCTTTTTCACAATGAAAAATAAGTAAGTGTATTTATGTATCTCTGTCTGCATGTACATGTGGTATTTATCCATGTAGTCCTTAGTCTGTTTACCTCAGGACTAATTCTAGAAAGGTTTTGAAAATCTTCAAGCAGTCAGTTTTTGTATTCAATCTGCAATATAAATATTTCCTTCTTTCTCCTTTAGAGAAAGGTTCTACTTGTAGAGGTAGATTTTTCATTCCAGTATATGCCAAATTATGTCAGCTTTAGGCCATGATTAGAAAAATATGGAAGACCAGCTCAGTGACAAATTTAAGTTATTTTACCATGGTTTTAGGCTGGAAATGATAGAAGAGAAGAGATTCTTACTGAAGCTAATGTCACAAAATGGTCTGGTATACTCACATCATGGCACCATTAAGTGAAGAAGTACTGCTTTAGGTTGTTTTATTTTTGAGTTAACAAGTCTGCAGTTTCTTAAAGCAAAAGTTTCCACATTGAGCTGTATTAGAAGTATGGAGCAGAATTTTATTCTAATGAACACACTGTATAACGTATCAGCATCAGCAATGGAAAATAGCCTCTTAATGCAGCTCTTCTTATTCCAGTGGAATTCACAGCCTACAGCTGAGTAACTTCACGGCTAATGAAGGGTGCATAGAACAACTGAAGTGCCTGAAATGGATCAAAGGATTGACATAAATATATTGTAAATTGAGAAAAATAGAATAGGCATGTTAACAAAGAACGATAGCTCTGTTTGTTGCATTTTCAGGAGTTCTGCAAGGGCACAAAACACCTAGAATATTGTCACGTCTCCAATTGCCCTCAGCTGACAGATGAAGCTGTGAAATATTTGGCACTTTACTGTCACAGACTAGCATCTGTCAGCATAGCTTGTTGTCCAAAGGTATGTGTGTCCACAGGTAAGAACTGGGACAGTAATTTTGGCATTGCTATTGCAAAGAAGTACATTTTATTTCATTTAAAAATTTGACCTGCTGGAATCTATGTCTCCTCACAATTCTACAATGCACACATCTAACTTTAAAATCAGAGCCTAAGTTCAACTGACTAAAGTTCTGAGACTTGGTTCTTTAGAGAATTTGGCATTCTTCTAATGGTTGCAGATAGTTAAATTAGGTATTTTTTTGCAAGCCTCACTTTCCATTGTACACCTTATAGACATATCACACACAAAAAAATAGCATAAAATATCAGTGGATACATTTAGGCTGGAAATTGGGATAGTTTGGGATAGAGGCAAAGTATCATGTAATGTTAATTCCCTTCTTAAGAAGGGAATGAACTGGGTCATATTTTGTTATTCCTTCAAACAGGGACAAGAATTAAACTGAGTGACATAGTAATCCCCTTCCAACACTTTGTTTCTAAGTAATATCTTCTTCTTTAAAAGGTTAAAATCCGATCTGTTAACTACCATATTCAGAAAAGAACATCAAGACTTTTTAAAATAAACCTACACAGAAGTTTACAAGATTTTTTTTTCTTTCTTTTGACTTGAATCCAGCTTGCAACTCCATAAAATGAGCTGGGTACACCTGTGTTAAAACTAATGGGTGATTCAAATCCTTTGGCAAACTCTAGTATAAACTGAGGGGATCCAGCTGCTACATAAAGAAATATTTTCCACTGAGAGACTGTTTAAAAATGTTCAGGAGATTAAACTAAGAATGAACCTTTTCCAAAGGGTATACATTAATACATCTGACGGTCATGTTGTGCAGTATCAGATATATATATATATATATATATATATAAAACAACACAAAAACAACTGGATTAAAACAAAAAACATAGCAAGAGAACATGGAAAACACCATGTGGAAACACATGTCCAATAAGAGTGTTTGGGCATGTGCTGTGCAAGTTACTCTAACATTAGAATAGCTTATCCCTTTAATCACATCTACAGGGGCAAATTAATTTTCATTGAATAAACCCCATTGGCTTCAGTGAAAGTGCAGTGAGCCTCCCTGTCATGTTTCTGTCCACCTAGGACAGGTACAAGTCATTCTGCAAATGATGATACCATAAAATATTCCGCAGTGCAGTTCAAAGTCTTATGCAAGGAATGAGCCTGATTCAAGAGTAATCAGGCTCTTAACTTACTTCATAGGGAGAAAAAAAAAAAAAAAAAAGTGAAGTTGCTCTGGGAAACATATCCTGTACATGAAAAAATACAGCAAGAATTGAAAATAAATCTCTGGTTCAATAATTCAGGTATTTAAATAGCAAAGCTCTGAAAACACCGTTCAATGGACAGTGAATTCTGTAATTCAGTCCTGTGGAGGGATTAGCCTTAAGTGTGTGATGAATGTAGATTTCTCTTAAATGTATTGATACTGAATACTGAGTTCGGTCAGCAAATTTTGTTTATTTCAGTAGGAATATTAGTCTATTTATTCACCTTGTAATCAATTTATTAATCTATTTTGGATCTTAACATACCTAAATTGGAATTTTCTGTCCCACAAACCAGGTCCCAGCTTCCTCTTGCCTCCTTGTTCACCTGAGATTCTCACGCAATTGGCTGTTCAGTGCTAGTGAAACACACTTCTCTCTCCACCGTTCCACTTCACCGGGGTCAGAAACATTCTGATTTTAATCAAGTATCTTTTAAAGGTCTTTAGCAGGTCCCCGCTTGAGTTTTGGTCCTGACTGAACAAGGCTATTAAACTGTGTCAGTTTATTCCTGACTGTTCCCGCAAAGGTCAGTGGAGCTTTTAAATAACCTGCATGAGTGCTTTTGTACTTTGAAGACTCAGCATCTCACGTGTTTCTCAAACAAGTCTTCTAGCATTAATGGCTATGAATATCATTTTAGAAAAACGGAACTGTGAGGTGAAACTAAGCAGCTCTACTTCAGAGCTAAACAAACACAGCTATATGTTAGTAAGGGTTTGCTATGAGACTCATTTGTAACAGGGAACCAGGATACAAAAGTGGTGTAACTAAACTCTAAGCACATCCTAATAGTTCAGTGAGAACAATGCAATACCAGGAAAGGTTAAAGGCCTTTGCATGTGCCACATGCAAAATCATGAGGTTGGGAATGTTAAACTACTCTGATTAGGTGAAAAACAACCCACAGGATTTTAGACGGTGCTGAAATCATGTTTAACTAATATCTTATATGCTCCTGATATTTAAGTGACAGTTCCTGTAGAGCCTCTTGCAGAGATTCAGAATTCTGTTGTGCCAGAAACTTTATTTCCACAAGGTTATTTTAAAACATCATTTTCCCACAAATCAGACACTGAAATTGTGTGCTATGTTGTTTTATTTTTCCTTCCAGCTGTTCAATAATCTTCTAACTTCTGTGTGCCTTGTTGCTTCATTTACAGATGACTGACACCTATATACAATACTTGGCCACAGCCTGCCTTTATCTCCACTTCTTGGATGTTTCGGGTTGCATTAATCTTACAAAGCACTGAAATGTCTTTGGAAAGAGTGTAAGCAACTCCAGACTCTCAAGATTCTGTACTGTAGAAATATTACCTAGTAAGAGGATATTTCCTAATCTTAATTTAGGTTTAAACCCAAAAACATAAGGCCTGTCTTCGCTGACATCTTCTTGCTCCTTCGATCTTCATCTTGCTCCTTTATTTGGGAGGGGTGGGGAGGTTGGGGACTGTCCACGTTGTTGCCTTAGGAATTGTATGGCTCCGTGTATGTATCTACATACTCTAGTGTCAGTCAGAAGTGAAGAGAAATAGGGACACCATATATCTTTACGGCACAAAAGGTTCTTTTAGGGAAGTTTATACAGACACAGGGTATCAACTCAAGGAAACGTGGAATTTGAGGGAGAAAACCAGGCTGGACCTAATATGCTCAGCCATCGCACTGAGTACTTGAGCCCACTCAGAGAGTTTGTGGGAGCCTGTGAGAGCATATTTCCCAACAACCGAATGTTAGTATAGGGCAGAAGTAGATCTGAGCATTGTTGTGGACCTGTGTTTAAAATATAGCATGGATACAGCGAATGAGTCAAGGTATCGTGAGCATAGTTTCATGAAGTGAAACATACAATTGGAAAAAACAGGTCATTTACCACAGCACAATCCAATTTTCCCACTGTTGTAAATGGACCTGTACTCTTGATTCCCCATGGAGTCTATTTTGGTCAGATTTCAGTTCGAGTTTTCAGCTCTGTGTCTCCAAGATGCAGATCCATCGCCCTTCCATTGTGTTTAAGAGCGTAACAGAGCAGTCACCTTACACCTAGAGCTCCACAGTGGCCAGCCACTCCAAAGGTACTGAAATTGTTTGGAAAAGAGCTAAAGTTTAAGGAGGGTTGACAATTCTGTGTATATAACTCAATCAAGCTTTATTACTTCAACAAGAGTAAGAAATATGTAACACTAGATTATGTAGAGAGTGTCCACACCAGGAGAATGCTAACCCCACTCTTACAGTGCTTACAAGACCACTGTAGATAGAGCACTCCTTACTAAATCATTCCAGGGTTTAATAGTCACTTTAGAGACTACAAAACTCATGCAGATGCTTAGCAACTTAAAAGATATTTTATGTGCTTCATGCTTTCCAAACCCTCCTTGGTTTACTTCCCTCTGCCTCACCACAGACAATTCTGCTCTCATTACTTTTTTTTTTTTGGTCAGGCCTTTTTTTTTTTTTTCCTCTCTGGCTTAGCTTTCTTAATGTCATTTTAGAACTTTCTTCTCAAAACATCTACTTCTAATTAGATTACTAGCTATGTGTTAGCTATGGAAAGTGTTTTGAAGGATTGGTATGCAACAGTAGTAACTGAAAAAAAATATTCTAAATATACTACACTTCATACTGAAAAAAAATATTAAGATACTTTTAGCTTCCTAATTACTTTCTGACTTACAGATTTTCTCATATTAAGCCTCAAGGGATTTTCTCTAATCCCAGATTACTGTTGTTGACTTTCTTTTTCTGTGCCTTTATATCTTTGTTTAGAGCACTAGGCAGCCCTTCTGAGCTCTGGTTGCTTATACATTTTCCTGTAGAAATTAGATGTAATAGGAATGAAAATTTGAGCAAGTTCCAATTTGTTTGGTGTGCCATGATCAAAGAGCTGACTTGATTTCTCAGAAACACACTTGCAATAGTGTGGATTTTGCAGGATGACCCAGGACCGTGCCTCTGCCTGAGTCCTGTATGCTATGGGGTCTCTGAACATCTTGATTAAACTCTTCTGACTCAGCCAAGGAATTTCCCAACTGGTTATTTTTACTGTAAAGAAAGCCCTAGAGAGTCACAGATTTTTCAAAACAAAAAGCAGCCCTGAGACACACATCTCCACCCAGTGTTATCTTTCCCCTTTTTGTGATTTTTACAACTAGGAAAACTACCAAGTTTACTTTCTCAATCTTGATTTTCTGGTATGTGATGGTGGTTGGTTCTTTGCTAGCTAGCCTCAGGCTCTGATCCTTTGCCCTGTATGTTCAAAGACAGGAAACTCTTACCCTGTGCAATTTGAGTCAGGTGGCTCAACCATGTAAAATAATTCAGTACTGAAGGTTCTTTACTTGTTCTTTCTAACACAACTGAAGAGCCTCCCTAGACCTAGGCAGGCTGCAGAATGCACTGACTATGTCAAGATCAGAGTGGCTTTTCAACTGCCATTAAATGCAATGATACTCAGAAAATAGAAGGGAGTTCACAGTTAGATTCAGATATATTCTACATCCTGTATATGTCACACTTTCTAAAAAATCTTTTTTTATCGTAGTTCAAAGTCAGTATTGGGAAGATATTGGCTTTCTGCCAATAATTGCATCAAAAACATAGTAAAATATGGCAGCGATTCTAAGCTGTTGGTCATATTGCAGCAGGTTTTAAATAACGACATCAAAAGCAATGACAGTACAGTCACTTCCATGTCACAATGTACTTTTATAAAGCTATGTATTTCATTCACAACCTGAATGTTTTTAGTCATGAAATGTAAGTAACAGATTGTCACAAAAATGAACAACGGGTCCTCATTCTCTGTTTTCAAGCTAACTCCTAAAACCTTATTCAGATTCTTAGATATTCACAGAATGTATTGGAAAAAGCTGTTTTCAGGTGTAATTTATATACTACAGGCACGAAATGTACATTTCAGAGACATTTTGTTCCCTATTCAAGGAGATGGAAGAGATACCTATGTAAAAAATTAGATGAATCTGGAGAACTAAACATGCTAGTGGCTTTGATTCTAAATTAGCAATAGAAGAAATGTTTTTAATTTGAAGTTGCTATCTTATAGCAAAATCTATAAATCATGTATACTTCATTTTGCCAAAGGAATTCCCCATTATTTATTATTAAACACTAACCAGTCCTAGCAGACGTCTTAATTGAATGAGCCTTGCAAGTATCAAGGCATATCTCATGTACTGTCACATACTTTTTCAAAGCTTCATTTTTGCCATTAGATTAAAATAGAGAACATATGCAACCACGAAGTTCTTGAAGTTTCAGTCCAATGCAGCTTCACAGGAAATAGTTATGAGCATAAAAATTGTCCATTCTTTCCAGTATCAGGTAGCATTTGAGATTATTATTTGCCAGCATACTAGCCTGGTGCCAGGTTTATTTAAAAATTAAATTTAAAAATTGGCCTATGGACTGACAATCCTGCTGCATATTTCTGTATATAGAGGCTAATGGTCTTTTAATTAATGACACAAAGAATCGTGGATAATCTAACTGTGGGACTGATACTGGTGCAATTTATTTTTCCTATTAGAGGAAGGGAAAGCCAACTCACCACGTTTTAAAATGTGGCTTCTGTAGGAAAAGATTGTGTCAGTTGTGATTCACTGAGGAGTAATCCTGCGAGAAGCAGCACATTGACATCTTTAGAGAAACTTCACTCTTCACTGTAACATTCTCATTCAACTTCAAAACACCAAGTACCATTTAAAGGTAGCTGAAGTGCTGAGAAAGGTGTGGGTCTCTATTAACCTTATGGAGTGCAAAACGAATGAGGAAATTTGGCATCAGAATGAGGAAATCTGGAAACTGCCATCAGAAGGCCTTGCTAACCAGAGCAGTGCTTCTAACCAAAAAGGCATCAGGTATGCTACAGTCTGGTTCTACCAAAAGCTGCTCTTTGAGAGCAGAAGCAAATGCTTCCTTCTTTTTGTCAGCACTAATATGAAGCCAGTTCCATTTCTTTTAACCTCATGAGTACTTCATTAACAAATGACTCATTAACAATTACTTTTACAATTTCTGCCTTTTAACTGGAAATGACATCGCTTCTTAACGGCTAAAATATATTAGACATTTGGAGAACACTCTCATTTTTGGTTTTGGTTTGCTTTGGTTTGGTTTTTGATGGTTGCTGTTGGTTGGAAAGGAGATTGCAAGAACTCTATTTTCTTGAAAGAGCAAATATTTTCCAGTATTCAGGTCTCAAGACACGAAGGATTTGGGAGTCCAACACCCGTGTAACCAGAAATGAAGACAGCGTACACATGAGTTGGTAAAGGACTAAGAAAACTTAAGTTTTCTTCTGAGACAGCAAATAGCACAGTACTGTCTTCTCACTCACTGTAAATTGATCTTCACATGTGACATGGGCAGAAACTTCACTGCTAGATGGAAGTTCCCGGGCTGCCATGTTTCAGTTTTCATGTGCACTTGAACTGGATATCCTAAAATAGTACAGCTACAGTAGTTGACATGAACCTCAGAATACTCCAAATTTTATGTCATCTGACCACTTCCTGTAACCTGAAGGATGCTTGCAGGATGCTTTTTGCTTTTACTGCTAGCTGCCTTGTCTCCACATGCTTCTGCAGCTTAGTTTCCCATGCATTTTTACTACAGTTTCTCCATGTTTAGAGTTTTCTTTTCCAAAACTCTTTATTCTTGATTTTTTTTTTAATTATTTTTTTGGTAACCTCACCTTATCACCTCAAAACCTCTGCTTTAATTATAAGGGACCCAGTCAAACATTTCTGAATTTTGGAACAGCTCAGAAGTCAGACCACGATGCAGAACTGTATTTCCTGGCTAACCCCTCTCAGTAAAGGGACTGAAACTTTGTGTAAGGATTGAATTACTTATTCCAATATTGCTCAAGCCATGGTTTTGGTCCAGTAATTTTGTCTGTCTTATACCATGAGATACTTGCTTCTAAAGATAATTGTAATTACTTACTGAAATGTTTTTATTCATCAGTGTGCTCATTTAAGATACCATATAAACAAATAAACAGGCTCTATCATGGTACAGCGTATCTTAAATAAACAATGTATTTTGCCATGTGTTGATGATTAACGAATGGCTGTTTCTGGCAAACTAATCAACTGTAGCTCCAGGCATGGGACAGCAAAAGTTTCCAAAAAACCAGTAACAGCTCTCCCTATACATGCTTCAGACAGGCACTATACATTAGTTTCCATGAAAAACAGGAATTTGGACTTGGATGAGATGATTTTTATTTTATAGCTTAGAGCTTATAGCTCATATAACTTGTGCACACATTCCTCAGCGGCGCAGGCCTCCCTAATATAAAAACAGATCCAGCCTTGTGTTCATGTGGCTAATACAGTGTGTCAGTGTTCTACCTAAAAAAATATAAAATCTCCTGCCGTGGCTGAAAAGGAGCCCTCCCCGCCTCACTAATTGTGTTCCTTTTCCAACCTTCCCCACTTGCCCTTTCCTGCTGTGGTGGCCCAAGCATGACAGCTGTGTATGTCTGGCTCTTTTGTAACCACCTTCTTGGTTTTCGCTTTGGAAAAGCAAAAAATAATAATATTACTAATATCGTAGTGACATTACTGTTGGATAACAGACCACTTCCGTTTGGATTTTTTTTTTCCTAGCGCTGTCTATACGCCGTATACTGTATGAGCTTAGGAGGGAGGAAGGCTACCATGCAGTGGCTGTGACACACCAGGCCAGGCTGAGTTGCCTGATGAGGATGGGAGATGCGGGGAGCCGGCTCTTCCCCAGCCAGCACATGCGTGTGCTCGGCCCGGGGGAGCTTCCTGGCCTGCAGACAGCGAGGCAAGAGCCAGAGGGGAGGGAGGCTGGGGGGCGGCTGCTCTGTGCAGCTGGGAGCAGGCCAAGAGCCAAGTTGCAGAAGCGATGGAAAGAAACAGGCTTTCAAAAGACTGCAAGCGATGGGTCGAGTTTCTTCAGCTCGGGGAAGCCAATGGAAGCTGCTGGGCTGATAGGGAGACACGGTGCCTGGAAAGGAGGGAGAGGGGAGGGTTGCTCATGAACTTATTTTTGAGGTCTGTCTCAGCAGGCCTGACTTTCCCCCGTTTCTGTGTTCGTTGTTTCTGTGTTCTAACAACACTGCAAGGGGGCAGTGGCCACAAAATGCTGGGGCAGATCAGAGGGGTCACAGAAGTAGGAAAGAGGTGACAGCTACTGGCTGAGTAGGACAGGGAGCCATGGCACAGGCTGTGCTTTTGGGCCCCGAAAGTGATCCTCTCCTGGATCAGCTACTGCAGGCTCCCCAGTCAAGCCAGAACAAACGCAGATGAGGGCCATCAAGGCTGTCAAAGGGCTGGAGCACAGGGTATGAAATGAGCACCCAGAAGAATTGGTTTGTTCAGTCACGAGGAGAAGGCACGGGGCGGGAGAGGCCTTATTGCTGCCTGCAACGCTGGGATCAGGGGATACAGAAGAGAGGAGAAGGTGAGACTCTTCTCAGAGGTGCACACTGCTGGGATAAGAGGTAACAGACACAAGCTGGCATACAGAGCGCTCTGATTCCACACAAGGAAACTATTTTTTAATCGGTAGGCTGGTCAAACGCTTGAACCAGATCCCAGAGAGGCTGTGCAATCTCCATCCCTGGAGACGTTCAGGGCTCAGCTGGCACAGCCATGCCCACCTGGTCTACTTGGAGCTGGATCGTGCAGCACCAGGGCTAAGTGATCTCCACAGCCCCTTCCAACCCAATTTATTCTGTGACTCTGATCTAATTACCATCTTTCCTAGTTTCCACGACACCTCTCATAATATTGAGAGCTTCAGTTAAGACAAAGAAGCTCTTAGTGTGCTTTGTAGGAACAGCCGCTGCAAAATTTTTTTCCTCTTGTCATATATATTGTTTTAAACTCTTGCTGCAGGCAAGCTGCCTTGAAATATACAGCCAGATCGGAGAAAGAAGAATATAACGATGCTGATCCTCCCACCTGGCTTGGGTATGGCAGGGGTGGTAACACCTTCACCAAAAAACACAAGTCAGAGCCTGACTAAACAAACTCTTCAAAATGAAAAATGAAGAAATCGTGCAACACCTACAGCTCAAGGTTGGTGTTGTAGTTGGGTTTTTATTTATTTTTTTCCCACAAGAGCATGAAAAGAACACAGTATTTTTCTTAAAATTAATCATCCTTTAATAAAAGACTGTTTATTGAATTAGTAAGCATGCATTGTGAACCCTTCTTGCAGCACGTATGCCTTCAAGCAAGACAGCTGCGTTGAAACGCATTACTAACTTTCAGATGTTGGTTCAAGCTGTCTTCATCTTTCAATATGGAGAAGTTTTTGTAGTCTCACGCAGAGTAAGCAATAAAAAAATCTGTATGTGCTTGGGGTTCTCGTTTGCCAGGAAGGTCTTCTCCAGAACATAAACACTCAGACTTCCCACAGAATTTCACACTCGTCAAGTGGTGTTCTTGAACAAGGAAGCACAGTGACTGCCTATTTGTTAATACACAACTGTACGTGCACATTTAAGCACAGTTTTAAGCACAGTTCTACTTTTCAACAGTCACTTGTGCACCCAGAGCACTAATTCTTACAAAGCCCTCTCAGGCTGCAAGTTCACCTCTCTAAGCCAGCTGATGGTTACATTTTCAGAGCTGAACTACAGGCTAGCTGGCAGCAGACAAAGCCAGGAGCTTCAAAGGAAAAGGAGCACAGATGAGAAAAGTATTACAGACTAATTTTTCTCCAGCTGTAAGAACATGGTTTCCCCTGAAACGGGCCATGAGCATACACGGGATATGCCCTTCAAATCATGATTACTGATAACCCACTAATCTTTCCTTGTCTAGTGTTACAAAGTTTCACCTCATTATAGCAAAAGAAAGTACTGCTCAAACGTCTTTGGCGGAAACTTCCAAACATTTAACTTTCTTCAGCTCATTCTTGACATTTTATGTTAAAGTTCTAGTGGTCTCAGCATTTATTAGCTTAGAAGGAATATAATCAGAGTAGCTTCACCGGTAGCATCACTTTTCTGATGGCTTACTTAAACTTGTAGGAAATAACTGGCTATCCTTACGTTTAATTACAGCACGTTTTAGAATATGAATGCATTAGCTTGCTGAATTTTGAACATGGAGGAAATAACATGCTTTCTTACTATGTTTTCCCCTAAATAGCTGATGCAGCAGTCCCAAAAAATAAGACCTTAATTGCTGAGGCTGACCATCTTTGTATTCTGGGTGAATAATGGAACCATTGAATGGACTCAGTTTTGTGAAATATCTACTACACTTATTTTCAAATACAGTATAAATTTAGGAGTGCTTCTTTCACTTTGTCTGCTGTTATGCTCAGGAAGTAATAGTTTCAAAAATTTTTCAGGAAACCTAAAACCATTATACATTTATTAAATGTATATCTTTTAACAGGAGTATAATAACTTTTAGTAATAACTGGTAATATTATATTGCTTTTAGTAATTATATTTTTACTGTTTTATATATTAGCATATTAAAATATATATATAATTTGCCACAGACAACAATGCCCACCCCATCCAAGCAAACAGTACACACAAAGGGAAACTGTGGAATTTTTTACCACCCTTAATTAAAGTAAAAATGCTGCCCTTCTGCAGAAAATTAGCAAGGGGCAACTTCCCCTTTTGGAATCCGATAGGAAAGGAGAAGTTCATTTTATGTTGATTATGATCTAAAGTACATACACACATATTTAAAACCTGAGCCGACACTCAAAATTCTTCTACTCTCCATCCACTCAGTTGGCAGGTATTCCTGCATTTCAGTTGTAAAACACAAACTTCAGTACTTCTTTTACAAGGGGCCCTACATAAACGGAAAGGCTTTTAAAAGCTCCGTTTATTTTACTGTGCGTTTGTATCACAGTAACACAAAGTCCTCCATAAAAACAATGGTCTCTTGTGCAGGGCACACAAACTTCCCTCGCCTTCCTCTGCCTTTCTGCCTCCAAGAGCTTAGAGTCCGGTCATGCAAGGCTGATAGTAAATGACTGGAAACATATCAAACAGATTAAATTAATTAGCCCAATAGCTTCCAATAATAGCTTTTATTTTAGGAGAACATTCATATGGAATCTTATCTGAAGTCCTGGTGGTGGAGTGTTCTTTCTTGAAATCAGCCAGACCTTTTGCACTTTTGAGAATTTATTTTTAAAGTTTTTCTATGTAGACAAATGGTAGACAGAGATAGACTTGCTAATTCTATCCACAAGTGGTTCAGGACAACATGGAATGGGTGTCATCATTTCATACAAGTAGTTTGACACATAAAGTGCCCATTGACAAGGCAGAAACTGCTTAGGAGTTAAACACAAAACAAGAAGGCCAAGTAAGAATTACAGCTCTGAAAGTGGTTTTATCCTATCCAAAATACACAATTTGGTTGAAGAAAATGCTCCACATTTTGCATAAACCAATATAAGTCCCACAGGAAAGATATATTTCTATAAAATATATAATATAGCTTGCAGAGCAGATTACCTTAGAAGTAAATTTTCATATTTTCAAATACCAGGTGTTGAAAGTGCTGTTTTTGTGTTGTTTTTTTTATAGCCCCCAACTTTTATTTGAAAGTTACCAGCTTTTAGACTGACTTGGATATACAAATTTTGAATATGTTAAATGGTGTAATTCCTAAAAGACAGTAAAAGTAAACAAAACCTGTTAACAACCAGCCACTGTCACAGGCAAATCTTAGTTTAAAAAGCCCTCATTTTAAATAGTGTTTGTCTCCTATAAGAATTCGTATCAACAATGTTTCTTAGTTTTAGAGAAATGTTCCTTTACAATTTCTTGACTTGATCGCTTTGGCTATTTTGCCTTTATGAAACCTTCAGCTTGACAGACTGGATCCAGCTTTGGCTTTTAAGACGTACTTCGCCACTTTCTGTGTCAGCCTTGATCCACTTGTCTGTTTCATTACTTTGATTCATGTGACCTGGAAAAGAGAGTTCTGTTTAGTTTCTTCTGGCACTCAGTAAATGTATCACTTTCATACCACCTTTTTTCAAGCTCCCTGGAAGTATTTTCAATACTTTTTTTGGTAGAATTTATGTATATTTAACCAGAGCTTCTGACACTTCCTTTTTGACATAGTTCTTTGCATACATCCCATTTCCCATATTTTGTTATTACAGTATTTTTTTTACTGTGGTTTTTTTTTTATTATACAATATCATAGACATATTTCCTAGCCCATAATAAAAACCACATCAAACAGGGGTCTGGTTATGTAATTTGAAGTTTTCATCACCGTTGTAAACATGGAAAAGAGACGCTGTAGGACCTGATGATCCAAATGACTAGATGTGTTACTATTACTGCTTTCTTATGCTAATGGCTTAAAAAAACCCACAACCCCGAGATGTCTGCCTTCTTACATGTTTCATATAAACTTAGCAAGCAAGGTCACGCTCGGAAAAACTCACTGTGTAACAGACAAAGGAGAAAGTTCAACTTACCCTCATTTTACAATTTAGAAATTGGGGCCAAGAGAGATTAAGTGACCTTCCAAATTATACAAAAGACTTGTGACCAAATTGGGAATTAAACAGATTTTTAAAGTCCCAAATCAGTGCCTTTATCAGAAGATCAACCTTCACTCTGGTTTATTTTTACAAAGTATCTTTTATTATTATTTCAGTGTTCATGTGCCTGAGCGAATTCTAAGTTTAGAACTAATTTGAGCCTGGAATAGCATGAGAGATGGCAGGAAGGCAGATTCTGAAACAACTTTGCAAACATGCTCTGCTCTGACCTGTAACACAGCCGAAGTAAAATTTTGGCCATGTCAAAACCAGTGGCGAAACTCCAACTGACATCACTGCATTGGTTTCCACAACTCAAGCCAACGTGCCAGAATTTTTCAATTGCGTTTCAGCTTTTTGGTACTGCTAACTGGGATTACTTTAAGGTTACGGGCCAAGCCCACTTCAGTGCACTAGCAGGCTGAGGCACTGTTTAGAAATACAGGATTTTCAGAGGAGTCCAACGCTGACTGAGTTTGCCCATTGAATGAAGTATTTCTGTATCCTTTGCTGACAGACTGCAACACGCCTTCAAGGATCACCACGCAGATGTCCTAGCACAATTTCTGCACTGCCGGCTACAGCAAAGTAGCAGGATTCTCAAGCACACCACACACTTACTACATCCATCCTACTCGAAAGGTAGGATCTGGAAGGCAGAATCCACAGTTCTATCCTCCATCTAACTATGGACTTCAAATAAATCTATGATGATCGTTAGCAAGTTGAACAAATGTGTTGTATTCTCATTCAACTGCCCAGAAAGCTTCTTTGAATGTGATTTGTACTAGAGTACTGTATCAGAGAACAGAGAACAGAAATGAACACAACTGTCTCTAGCCCTTAAAGTATTAGAACAGTCTGAATATTAAACAGGAAATAGTCTCCAGGTGTCAAAAATATGAACCAACGAAGTAATGCAAAGGAAGATTTCTGCTGATCCCTTAGCAGTCAAGCACTGAAAACACAGTTGTCTTTCTAAGGGGAGAAGACACAACAAATGCAGGACAACGATGTATTTTCAGAAAGTGTATATTGGAGTGCTTGGTCCTACTCGTTTCCCCCCTCTCATGTTTTTGTCACCATGTCTTGTACTTCTGCAGAAGGAACAAACACTGATGCACAGAATCAGCCCTGTTCATTTCATCCTGATACATTTTTGCTAAAAAGGTGAAGAAGAGTTTTGAAGAAACACAGAGACAAATTAACGAGTCATTTCAATGCTTAGTTGTTGTCTGAGCTCTGTTTCTCATTTTGTATTTGCTACGTGAACTTAGAAAAATGTTTTGTTCCTTATGCTTCTTTTGGAGATTTGCCTGTGAAGGGAATGCAAAAATATAAGACCGCCTGCAGCAAACTCAGTATCAAGTTCCATTCCCCAGGGATGCAGATCTTCAAAGTATTTTAAGGTTATTAATCCTATTGCCAGTAGCAGGTTCAAATCAAGCTTCAGATATTTAAATAGCTTTGTGTAGGAGGTGCTAATCAAGCAACAAGGCTTAGCTGGAGACCTTTTGATCGCAATTTGGTCTTAGCTATACTCACTGCCCATACTGTGGGAACATAAGTGGATTTTGAGGATGAGTTTGCATTTTTAAATCATGAAAGCCAAACAACTGTTGGATTGAGAATACAAAACAAAAGGACTTCATTTCAAAACCCACCAGTCAAGACACCAGCATGAACTCAGGAAAAGGCAGATGCACCAGCATGCTACATGGCCAACTTCATAGCATAAGACTTGGGAAAAAGGAAGTTTTTTAAATGCTGTTCACTGGTATTGTCAGCACTGTGGTGCATCTCAACAATGCTGTGAACAGCCTGAATTAAATGTAAGCTGAAACCAATAAAAATCTGTAGGATAGTATCTCATCTAATGTATTTTTTAAAATTTGGACTAACTTCTTATTTGACTTGAAGGAATGTAATCGTTTCCAGATAGAGCCTTTTTTGTTTGTTTGTTTTTTGAGATATAACTTAAGGATCAAAGCTTCACAAAGGGACAGTGTTTAGAGGGAGAGTATAAAACTGTAAAACAAAGCTCTTCTCACTCAATGCTACTGGCAAAGATTCAATAAAAATTGCTTCTAGGAAAGAAGCAAAGTTTTGAAGAAGCGCCTTGAGAACAGAGAAAACAATGAGAAAACAGCAAGTAGTGTTACTCCTTGGATCAGAGCTGTAACTGAATGCAGCAGAGACAAGTCAGCTGCAGAGGGGGGAAAGGGAGTGGTAGGCTTTCGCAGCTGTTAAGTTTCAGAACCTTAAGTTGCAGCCGAGGGCTGATACAAGCTCTTTCAGTTATTTCCCTTTTAAAGGCAAGTTGTTTGCTTCACGATATTCACTGCCCCTGCAACTGTGTTTGTGTTTAACCCTGGAATTCCATGCAGCTAAAAATGTAGAAATTACCCTAAATGCTCCAGAATTTCTGATACCAAAAGCAATAAATACATCCGCAAAGCCTTGTACACGGTATAAAACGCTCATGCAGTCAGCTCTCTTCTTGCACATTGGCTGAGCTGAACCTCAAAGCAACCTCAAAGGTGAGCCCCGAACATTTCACAGGCAGCTCTCACAGTACCACGGGACAAGGAGCCGTTCTGTGAGCCGTGAGAAGTTACTGCTGAAGGAGGCTGAGGTACAAACAATCTGTCTAAATCCCATACAGTCCAGAGAGGGATCCAGACCTAGCCTCCTGCAGACACAAAGCCCTCGTTATTTCAGTGCATGCCTGAGTGGATGCTTGTTGCGAGGAGAAGGTGCCGCTCACCACCAGCTACCTGGAGAACCAGACAGGGTAAAAAGACTGAACTGAGTTATTGGAGAAACCCAACAAGTCAGAGATAGCATGGTGGTGCCAATGCCCATCTTTCCAAAGGGATCCGATAACTGGACAGACTCACTCTCTCCAGAGGCACATGAAGAAGGTGGCCATCTAATGAGTTCCTAGTGATTAAAACAATAATTGGATGATGGATCAATCCATACAGTAGAGGCAACATGTATCTGGTAACTTTCACAGGAAAAAAAAAAAAGTTAGAGAAGACAACAGGAGATTCCTCTCCATCCCCAGGACAGACATCTTAGGAAAGGTGTAAGTTAACGTGAAAGAGAGAGCCCTGTTGTGAGTGTGCCTGGTCACCAGATAGCTCACAGAAACACTGTTTGGATATGGCTCAGTGAAGTGTTAGTGCTGTAGATTGGTGGGATTAGTAAGAAAAGCTAAGAAACCTGTGAACTGCTGCAGCTGTTGTCACGCTGGCTAAAATAAGGGAACAAATATGCTTCTTGACTTGGAATAAGAAAGACTTTCACAAAGAATATGTTTGTTCCTTGTCAGAGGGCAGAAAGATATGAAGAGGGTGGTTTTCCAACCTCTTGGAAGTTTGTAGTAACCTGTGAAGACAAACATCCACAGTCACTGAGCAGCACCTGTGACACGGTGGGACTTTTACCAAGGAAACCCACACAACGACTGAAAACCAGATGGAGCAAGAGACCGCCAAAGTTAAAAGCTCACTCGGCTCCAAGTAGATGGATGGCATCAGGTCAAAGGTGGCTGCTGGATATGAACCTGGCACTGGAACTGGGACCAAGGGTAGAAAAAGATCTGGAATCAGATGAGTCACTGGCACCACTCAAGAGACAGAAGATTTACACCATGTAAATCTGGATTATATTCCAGTTAGATTTGGAAATTGATACCATCAGCTACAAGGATCCAAAGGAATGACTGCAAGACTTTTTCCAGTGAACTTAACAGCTGTCAACACACAAGCTGGCAAAGTTTGCATGCCCACTAACTGCAATCATTTACTCCCCAGATTTATCCACCCACATGCCTCACAGCCTTCCTTGCAGTTCCTTTAAAGTAGGTGGAAGCAGATGGCCACATCGGCTTAGGACAAGAGGAGGCAGGGCTAAAGGCAATTTCCAGAGGATCCAATTAACTTGACATGCTTGACTGGGCTGTTTTTCAAAATCTGCAGTACTGCAAGTACTGTGTCCTCTCCTGACAGTTACTTACCTTACAATTACTACCAAAAAGCTTATCTTACTATTTAGCTAAGCCTTCTTTTCTGTAAGGTCAAATTGCAAGTTCTAGCTGCATCACGTGGGTGCAGAGAACAATGCATTTTTTTTCATCTCTGCAGCAATTTCTTACATAGTGAAAAAGTTCACTTTCCCTCAGTCTCATTTTCTTTAGAAGAAAACAAGACTAGTTTTTATTCTCATGTTTTTAGGTCTCTGAGTATTTGTTCTCCTTCAAAGTCTCTACAGTTGTCCACATCATTTTTGAAGTGGACTCAAAATTGGACACATTCCAGCAGTGTTACTAATGCTATGTAAAGCTAGGGGATTGAGTTTTACTGAACAGTTCTGTTAATACACTATTTTTTATTTTAATTTTTTGCAGCTGTGTAACATTATTTCTTCCCATTTACCAATGTTTCTACTGAAACACTCCTTACCTTGGGAATGCATAGGTTCCTACCTTTAAACTTTGAACTTACATATCACTTACTTTTAATTTTAATCTTTCCTTTTAACATGCTCATGACCCTTAAGAGTCTCCTAAGCTTACACCTTCTAGTGGCCTTCCAGTACCTAAAGGGAGCCTACAGGAAAAAGCTGGGGCAGGACTCTTTGTCAAGGGGTGTGGTGATACGACAAAGACAAATGGCTTTAAATTATAAGAGGGTAGGTTTAGATTAGGTATCAGGAAGAAATTCTTTACCCTGAGGATGGTGAGGCCCTAGCACAGGCTGCCCAGAGAAGCTGTGGCTGCCCCATCCCTGGAGGTGTTCAAGGCCAGGCTGAATGGGGGCAACCTGGTCTGGTGGGAGGTGTCCCTGCCCATGGCAGGGGGGTTGGAACTGGGTGGTCTTTAGGGTCCCTTTCCAACCATTCTGTGATTCTAAGCTCCTTTTCTGCTTAAATCACGGAATCACTTATCAGCCTGCTACCATTCCTAATTCCAAATGTAGTTCCAGATATAGTTAATGGTCTCTGCTGGCTTCTTAAATGAGCTGATTTAAGAATACAGGCAGACCTGGAGAAATAGGGAAGGCAGAGTCATTTAGCAGCAAGACTTAAGGGCTTGAGAAGCCTGCAGAACATTCTCATAAGAACCCTCTCTTCCTACCCTCTTCGCCAAGGAACGTAAAAAAATGTCTTGACATGATTACCACCAGAAGTTACTGGTATTAATCAAATACTCTCAAACTAGATGGCCAAAGAAATGGTTTTACAGATAGAAGTTGGAGCAGTGCTTAGCATGAACATCTGTTTTTATAACTGTCATACCACACTACAAGAGTGCCTACTGATGTCAAGGAAACAGAGGCCTTATATCTGCAAATTATCCTTGCCAAAGAGTGAACTCCCTGGCACTGTTCTCTACTTCCATCCCTTCCTTGACAAGCACGCCAATTTTGCAGGCAAGTCCTTTGCTCTTTGTTCTACAGAAGAAAACACCTTTTCACAGTCTGATCACCCTGCCTCTGAAGCTCTCACTCCAGGCTCTCATCTTCTTGCTTTGACTACACCCAGGTCTTTTCCTTGGCTATCCTGCAGAACCCTGGATGTCACTGCGTGGGGGACTGTAGCGTGCTGACCTCTTCACTCAGTGTGGAAGTGGGAGCCTTGAAGCAAGGTGAGAACATGGGTGATAGCTGCAGTAAGAGCAGGAGGGAAGGCCTTCCTGGAGCAGGTGATAGTGAGGTGCACATTCACTCAACTCACACAACTCTCACTGGAGAGCCTCCTCTCTAACCTCTCACACGATACTCCCAGAGGCAAGTAAAGCTTCCTGAAAGCAGCCAGTTCCAGTGTTATCCACATGAGAACTGGCCAGTCTCTGAAAAACCATCTATTTTTAAACAAACCTTTGACCTCAGAAGCATAAAAATCTGAGCTGCCATGCCTCTTGTAATAAGTTTTTTTTTTCCCACTCAGCAAAACCCCTCCTCTCTCCCCATTTTACGTTTACTTAGTTGCAGCTAAAGAAAGATAGCTATAGACTCTGTATTTAAAACTTAAACAGTAAACAATGATTTTATGATATAGAAATGGTATTAAATGTTATTTTAATTATTTCAGCATCTACTTGTAGAAGAAAATTCTCATATATCAACTTTAAGAAGAGATTGTTGAGAACGAAGGGACAAGTGCTTGGCTGCAGAAAGAATAAGTGTCCCTTATGGGTTAAGGTAAAGAGAAGGAGAAGCAGGAAGCTTCTCCCTTGCCATGTCAAAGAAACATTACTGACTTACTTGGCAAAGAAAGCCAAAGAGCTATTTTCAGAAGAGTAAGAGAAGGAACAAAGCACGTGCCAAAACCAAATAATTTGTCTCCCTTCAGGTTTGTTGCTTCTTATAGAGCAGAGGAGCAAAGAGCAGGAGAATCTGATCATTGCTTATATTATGAGAGAAATCACTCAACAAAGCTAAATGCCTGCTGTAAGGTGAAGACAAGCCACTTCAGCCCAGCACTAGTTTAGCTGAATTGCATCCTGCAGAAAATTCCTCCCAGGGTCTATTTTCCATTTACCTGTATTCTGATAATTTTACATCTACATTTAATAGTTTTTTTGCACAATGCTGTAACCTCTTAAAAACAGCTATGATCAATGGCCAAATGCTGGTGCCTTTGCATAACCGTTGCTGATCTTGGCTTTGAGATCCGTATATTTGAGGGTTAGCTAATTTGGAGCCGCTTTTGGCCTAAACTGCCAGGATCATTTATATACAGTATGGTAGGCTGAAAAACTGCTTCCACTTCAGCGATGACTGTGCTACATAAACACTGACTGGATCATGAACCCAGAGAAGCCATTCATCTGTGTATATTTGAAACACTAATCTTATCTTTAGCATTGCCAGAGCAGCAAGATGACCGGCCAGTGGTCCTCATTCACTGGGAGTTGTGTTGCTTTAGTGCCGAGGCTGTTCGTTACCTAGAGCCTGACTGGAATCTGGGGCCCTTCTGCAGGTTACCAGCCTGAGGAGTTTTAACCATTGTTTTCAAAAATTTGTATTTAATTACTGCTAATAAACTTGGATGCTATTTACTGTTCAAGGCTGGAAGAGATATGCCTATACATTTCAAGAGTATTGCACACATGCAGGTTACACATTAAGATTATGTACATACACTTCTAACATTTCCTAACTTTGAGGATTTAAGAATTACCATTTTAAATTGGGGAAGAAAAGAAGTTTTGCACATATTCTCATAGCTTTAAAACAAAGAAAAACTCAAAGCCTCACCCAATCTGTTATCATTATCAGGTCATACCGACGTAACACTTCCACAAACAAAACTGGAGCCTTCAGACACATTACATTAACAGTGCCTCTTGAGCAAACTGAGTAACTGCTAACACTAACAGCCTTAAATTCTGGATGGACAGGTCTGGAGAAAGGAGAGAAATACACACCCTGACAATGAACTGTAGGGCTGTTTTCTGTAGCAGGAAACAGCAAGACTTGGGGTTTGCATGTTCAATTTTAAATGCATTAGAATAATGTTTCCAGGAACGACAAGCACCTTTCCATCTACTCTATTCCTCCATATTCCAACAACTTCTGCTCTTCTCCTAGCTGTCTCCCACCCATCACTTCTCAGACTAACCCACTCTGTTTAACACTTATACCGTACATTTATAAATTTGCCACATGCACCTTTTAATTCACCCTCCCACCCAACGGAGATGCACGATGAACAATTTTCATTGTATTTTAATAGACATTCCCTGGCGATTTATTACATGTGATTGCTTAAGCCAACAAAGCAATGGGTCAAATTCAGCCTTCCCACAAATTCACTGGAATAATGCTGAGGGTGAATTTGGCTCTAAGATTTTTGTTAGAGAAGCAGTTGTTTGTATTTGCAAATCATTTACCAAACAAAACAAAAGCGCCATGTAGTAACATGGAGAGTTCAATGGCACAAGCAGATGTGTGAAGCTGAAACAGATGAAACAGGAAGAGGCCAAGAGCAATAAACTCAAACGAAAGTGTAGATGTCTTTGACTAAGGCCAGACAGACATTTAATGGTAGCCAAGATTAGTAAGCCTTACCACTTAAAGTAACGTGATCATCTTTGGAGGCACTTCGTGTATCTTTTAACTGGATCTCTGAGCTCACATCCACTTTTCTTCCAGACAACTCTAAATAGGCTTTGAGAGAGGCGGGTACCTTGACTGTAATAGAACCTGATATAAATTTAAACGAAAGCTAGTTAGATCAACATTGCGATCAAATCACAAAACAGGCAATTATTTAGATAACTTAAGGCAAATCATATTTTTTTTAAGAGCCTTCAGACACAGTAACTTTTTTTTTCTGTCAAAGGATAAACACAGATACAGTATTCTGGTTATGACAAATGAAGGTATGTCACATTTATAAAATGGGATCACAGTATTTCTTCAGACACTATGAAAATTAACATACACTCCTAGCAACATCTCTCACTAGAGGACCTTATTATGGGGATTGCCAAGAGAAGCAAATAAAACAGATTTCAACAAATATTATGACTCTAGTTTCATTTTCTAGTTGCATATTTACATCCCTGAGCATGGACATGGGATTTGACGATTAATCCAGCATGTAGTACAATACAAGCACATTATAAAAGAATTGCTCCTCTGGAATGATGGGATGCCACTTACAGTCTGTTAACACTAGCAAAAAAAAAATGGAAATTCTGATGTCTGCTTCCCTGAAATCCATGCTTCTATGCATCAGATTGAAGGCAAGTTCTGGGCCCCCAACCTACCACTGTTAGTCATATTTGGAATTAGTCACAATGTTTGAAGGTTGCATCCTGCACATTGAAACAAAAACCAAGCAGTATTTAAAATATAAGCTCTGTAGACACACTTCTTAGCTTCTACCCAATTTCAGTAATCAATGTAGAAAAACACAAACATTTCTTTAAATATATCTCCAACACTGAAACAGAACATGATTATAAAACTGATGTAATAACTATATGGCAATCAGAAAGCAACCCTATCTATGCAATTTAAATTCGGGCGAATCAGTTGCCTGGGATACTCCTGAAGAAGAAATAACTGCCAGTAGAATTTAGGCCTAAATTTTGCTGGATTCACAGAAGCCTTAGGATAAGAAAGGGGAAAGGTCTTTTCTTTAGGTCCTCCTTGGAGAGTAGCTCAGTGATGTGACTCATAAAATCCAACACATGCAGCTAATTTATCACAGATAGGACATTTTCTACTCAGCAGCTGTCAGCAGTTACTCCAAAGTTACGGGGTAAACGAAAACAGAATTTTATCAACTTTGCCTATACTAAACTGTGCTGCCAGAAGAGATGTCAGGCAATGTTTTGAAAGTAACATGAATTAGCTTTTATTAAATACATTCTTCTTTGCTACTAATTTAAAGAGACATAACTTAACGATTCAAAACGTAACTAAGAAATAATACAAAAATAAACTTATTTGTACCCATGGAACCACCTTAGTTTGGACAGAAGAATGGCACATATGATTCCAAGGCATTTTCTTCATGATTTCCCTTCTGATTAACTGCTAAGTTTTAATAGGGCATAAGATTATCTCATAGACAACCAGAGGAAGCTACCAAATACCATATTCCTTTAAAACACCATGATGTTAACACAAGAATGCTGGAGGGTTTTTTGTTTGCTTGTTTATTTTCTCCAAAAGTAGGATTAACAAGATGTCTTCAGGGCTTTGTTATTTACGATATCATAACTTCTGAATGGCAAAACTATGAATCCAACTTTAGGAGTGACCTTTTAACTAGAAAGCAAAGTTCCAGTGAGTAATCATGAGGAAAAAAAAAGGATAAATGGTTAAGGCACTCTCATCTCTATTTTTCTGCCTGTTTCAATAATTGGATATTTCACTAGGAAAAGGCAGGAAAAAGCAGTGTAAATGCATGATGTTTGCCATTATGTACAAATATATAAAAGATAGATATATATAAATAATATACATATTAGTGTCGTGGAGTAAACTTTTTCAAGACAAAGACTGTAATCCAAGTCAACTCTGCAGAATTCTGCTGGGTAGACTGAGAAAATAATGAGAAAGTATTAAAAATACAAAAATTCTGTAATCCATTTTAAGTATCATTGTCCCTTACAGAGTTTATTCTATTATAAGTATCTAATAATGAGGTAAAAAAGAAAGTAGATAATGAAAAAATCCCAAAATAATCTTTTCTAGACAGATGAACAAAAAACCCTAATCTTTCTTTTATATCATTAGTTGCTAAAAAAAATATATTTGTTGCAGTTTGCTAACCTTTCTGGGATTTCAGATCCACTTCTCTTAGTTGACTGACATAAACATCTATTGCCCCTTGATGTGTAGAAGCTTTTAGACTTCCATCTGATGAATCTAAAAAAAAAAGAAAAAGAAAATGAAAGGATTTGTGTATCATTCATTGGTTTAAAAACATGTTATTGATCATTCTGTTTAAATAAATATTTGCTAGAATCTTTATTTGTTGTTTGAATTGACTTCATCAATTCTTGTATGTTGCAGCAGTATCTTCTACTCATTTACCGAATGTCAGACTTTGCTCAGAAAAACAGGTTTCTTAGCAAAAGTTTTCCTCCCAGTCTGGAATTATGGCATGCACTGGTCCCAAAGCCAAACCCCTGCAGGACTTGTAGGATCTACTAGGGCTCAACAACGCTCCTTCTGCCCACATATAACGATGCCTACTTCTTTCCACAAGGACAAATTCACATTTGTATGAAGATTGAGCATAAAATCTGAACATTTAAGACCTATTTTAATTTCCAAAAGAGTTCATTTGTTTGGACTTTGCACAGGGGGAACTTTACCCATGGAAGTTACCACAGACAAACAACAGGCAGTTGTGCGTTTAATGTGTGGTTACACGGAAGAACTCTGAATTTTAAACAAACGTCTGAAATAACCACTGTAATTTAATGCACATAGGGAATCAACATTCATTCTTTGCCCTGGAATAAACAGACGTACACTTTCTTCTATAGCTTATTAGCTGTAATTTATGACAACAAAACTTTCTGAACAACCTTTTTTAGAAATAGAAGCCCTTAAAAAAGCATTATTTGTATTGTATACTTGAGAAGTATTCTTTAATAATTTGCAACCTATTCCAGTTGTAAGCACACAGATTTCCACGGTATTACAATGAGGTCCTGGACAGTTAACTTTTTAACTATTGAACAGATCTATAGCTGATAAAAACGGCAAAGAAGTTGTGAAGCAACTGTAGAGAAGGGTGAAGAAAAATTACATACGTACATGAGCAAAAGGGAGTGAGTGAAGCACCTTATCAGAAAGGCTACTAGGAACAAAAATATTAGCCAAAAATCTTGAAATACTGAATGAGAATGTTCTTAGTTTCTGGGGGTGCATAGAACAAGAAGCACAGCTGAGTTTTCAGAACTCGCTAAAACAACAAAAATCAAACCAGACTGAAACTTGTTATTTTAAAAGTGAAAATATTAATGGGAGAATAAGCTTGGTTAATCATAACAAGGATGTGTAGCGTTAATTAAGGCTTTCTGTACATAAACAAACTCATCTGGAGCTTTTCTGATCCCAGGCACAGATGGGGAAGATCAGTGCATTACAGCAGTCGAAACATGGAAAGGGATTATCGTCCCTCAGCTAAAACCAAATTTTTTTGGTAGGTTAATGTAATAAAAAAGAAAAAGTAGCCAATCCACATTTGGTCAGCTGATAAACTGACACCATCTTTGGCCAACAAGAAGAAACAACAAGAACAACTAGAATTGGATGTGAACGCTTTTCCCTTCTCAGAGGATTTTATGTTAAAGAAGTTCTGGTCCAAATCTGAAGGAACAAATTAACTCTTCGTCAATTTAAATTAATGAACTGGAAAAAGCTTTGCTTGGGTAAGTCACAATGAAACATTTTCCTGATATCTTTTTAAAAGGATGTTCCTAATATTCAAACAGGTAATCATACTGGAACAGGTAAAGTTTATACAAATCAACCTTTTTATTAAAAATGTTGGTCCCAGCAGATAGACAATATCCCATAAAAGCTGTTTTTCCAAATATCCCCAATCAAATGTACTAACAGCCAATCACTGAATATCCACATAACTTTGTCAGAGATTTGTTGGCAACTGACACAGGAAATATCCAGCCTCTAATTCTTCTGTTTTAAACAAAAAATACTATTAGTTCTTTTTTTCTGCACTATGAAGAAAAAAAGACTTCTGTGATACGACAGTGATCCTCTCCACGGAGAACAACTGTTAGCAGTCTGTACACCACCATCAGTTGATGGTACTTTACAGAGACTAATGGTTATTCAGTGAATCCTTCATAACTCCCAGTCTCCAAATGTGAAAGTGGCTCCTGTAAAATTCTTCACAGTGGAAAGATTCCTTTTGTGAATCTAGTAGCCACACTACAAGATTTTTTTTTGCTGATTTTTTCCATTTTCAATTCTTTAAGAAAAGAATAGAACCCTAAATTTGTGAGAGACTGGATTCTGTTTGAAGAATGCATAAAAAGCTAAAGGATGCAGGAAGATGGCAATAGGCATAGGTTCACTGAGGAACAGATTTACCTGGAAAATAAAAAACAACACAAAACAACAACAATAAAAATCCTTGAGACAAAGTAGAATGCCCTTGGAGAACACTGTTTTGGGAGGATGACTTGACAGATTTTGACTTCTATAGTACAACAGTGAACAGAAAAGTTTTTTATTTTAATGGAAGAAAAAACTACAGCCAAGTTTCAAACCTTGGCAGCATTAACCAAAGACTAAAGATGACATTAAACTGCATGTTCAGCTTTGATCTACAGAAACAACAGGAAATACGTTTTATAGAAACAACTGAATGTGACTTATGGAATAATTTGATGAATATGAAATTAGATACAAATAATACCAAGAGACTTAAAGTTTCCCATCACTTCTGCAAAGTCTATTAAAGATGCTGTTTAAGTTTTGCATCTTTGTAACTTAAACAAATGAGAAGTGGGGAGGAATACAGGACAGAAAAGTGGATTAAAAACAGTGCAGACAAGGTTCTATAACTAAAAAAGGCAAATTCAAATAAATAACTATTTCAACAGGAAAAATTATATTAAAAAACAGAATCCGGTAGGACAAAATACATAACTTTAATAACGATAGAGACAACATATAATTTACAGTTATGACAGAACAAAAGTAAGGCAATATATTTTTATATTTAAATACATGCCCGTGATTAACTGAGATTAATGTGAGTAACAGAGAGCCGAAACAAGAAAGAGTGCATAATTCAAATTCAGTTTCCCATGGACTGACAACTCAAGGGGAAATACAAGGATGAATCGTTCTACTGGAAACAGAACAGATGACCATCTGTTCAAGAGTTGCACTCTTGAGCAACTTCAGTTATTTAAGTATTTACTACTACCAAAAAAAAAACCCCAACCAACCCAACAGCAACAAAACAAACCAGTGAAGCAAGATGTCCTTAACAAAGTTGTTAAGCATTAAGAACAATACCTTGCCTGAGATAAAGACTGATATGTGAAATAAGATGCTGATATTACTCTAAGGAGAACATGAAAAATGCCCAGAACTGTTTTCATTGAGTAACCTTTTATAAAGGTATTTTACAGAAAGTCTGAAGATTAGCTACATTAAGAAAAATGACAATCTTCAACAAATGGCATCCCTGCCCATTGTATGGGGGTTGGAACTGGGTGATCTTTAAGGTCCCTTCCAACCCAAGCCATTCTTTGATTCTGTGAATATGTCTAAACGTTGTTTTTCACAATCAATGCCCTCTCAAAATTTTGGCCTTCTGTCTCAGTACTAGAGAACTGCCTTACGATAACACTTACAAATCACAACGGATGGTCTTAGACACCTCAGTTCATTTTCTCAAAAACCTAGATAGTAGCTACTTGATATTTGAATATAGTCCTCAGATAAGAGTTAAAACTTAGCTCTGAATTGCTAGGTTTCAATTCATTTCAGACAGCAAGTCTGTCGTAGTAAGTCACAGACGCTTTTTGGTCCTCCAGCATGGGTTGTGAAGGAAGAAGTTAGCAGAATACCACAAACTGACACTGGCATCTATATGGGGAAGAAAAAAGATAACTGGACTTTCTCTGGATGTCTGTGTGCTTTCCAGAGTACGCCCCTGCTGCCCATAAATCAGTGTTATTCTTACCAAAATCTAGAAGTTGTTTCCCTTGGGCTAAAGGTAAGTAATAAAGATTTTATTTTTATTTTTATTTTTTGAGCTGGTAGGGTAAAATTTGGCTTGGCAGCAGAGTAGAGAATAATCAGACGATGACAACAACGTTGAGGAATAAACAAGTTTTGGCTGGACTGAACACGAGCCAGCCATGTGCCCTGGCAAAAGAGGAAGCCAACAGAATTCCTGACAGCATTAACTGGAGCATGGCCAGTACATCAACAGAGGAGATTATTCCCCTTGACTCAGTACCTGGTAGACCACATCTAGAACACAGCGTCCAGTTCCAGAGCTCCTAACAGAAGACAGACATTGGTAAGCTGGAGTCAACCCAGTGGAGAAGCACCAAGATGGTCAGGGCATGGAGCACCTTCCCTGCCAAGAGGAGGTGAGGGCTTGCTCAGCGTGGAGAGCAGACCACTTCGACATCCGACAGCAGCCCCCTAGTGAGCTGTCACCTCACCTAGCCAGGAGGTGATCAAGATGAAAATCTCTCTCCTTAGACTGGAGAAAAGTAAGAGCACAAAAGATGTAAGTTGAAACAAGAGAGTTTCAGACTGGATATATCCAAAATCTTTTTCATACTGAAGGCAGTTAAGCCCTGGAACAGTTTGCCTGGAGAGGCTGTACAGTCTGCATCCTTGGAAGTCTTCAAGACTACAGGACAAAGCCCTGAGCAAGTTCATAGCTGATACTGCTTTGAGCAGGAGGTTGGAGACTACAAACTGAGCAGGGGTGTTGGGCAAGATGAGCTCCAAAGGTACGTTCCATTCTGTGACCCTGACATCCTGTGGTGTCTTCCAACCTGAGTTTTCCTATGAACTTACCAAGTAGAAACTTAAAGTTCAAATCAGCTCTAAGAACAAAGTACTCCACTGTTTTTTATAAGATTATTCAGATTTCTAATGACTTTCCTAAGTAATAATGTAAGCTAGAAGTAAAAATAGGTCTGGTTGTTTCAAATTAAGAACCCATCCAAAACCCACAAAACGTGTTAGAAGTAGAAAGCTTTTAGTACGAGGTTGGAAAACAATTTGTCTGCAGCTAACAAAGTTCATGGTATAGACAAAAAGTGTTATCCCTACTTTAATATTTGAACAATGTCAGTGTGAAACCCTATCATATGTTAGATGCTTAAAATTAAGCTGAGGTTTGGATAGGATCTTCAAAAAAAGATTTTTTTTTAAAACAGAAACAAGTCATCCCAAAATAAATACATAAATAAGATAAAACTATTCTACAAATAGCAAAAAATACCCAGAAAATTAAAGAGTGAAAGACAACAGCATTAGTTTCCTGTTTTAATATAGAATTATCCAAGAATTTCCCTCAAATACTGTGAAAAAAAAAAATCCAGCATTCTCAACTATGTTTTGAATGGTAAATAAACCTCTCAGAAAAATACATACTCAAAATCTAGAGATCATAGAATGGTGATGATTGCATTTTTCAATTAATCGATAAAATTCTGCCTGCAGTAAAACAAGTAACTATATGCCTATGAAAATCCAGCTGAGGAAGACAGAAGAGCCAAGCTGTTCTTAGAGCTATCAGCAAATCCCCATCAGCTCTCCGGCAATCCAACAAGTTACCTTGTGGCATAAATTCCTCATATGTGAAAACTTTTCACTTAAAACTTGACATTTTCAAGTTTTCAGAGCTGAACCACTGGATCTTAAAAGTCACTTGCCTTTGGAAAAATCCATACAAAATTAAAGCGGGGAGGGGCTAATGCTCTTTAGGAAGAGAGTAACTGTAACTAACATTTTCAGAATTGAAATCCAAAAAGTAAAGTCGGTTCAATGCTACTTAATGTTCATGCTTCTTAACGTTTAAGCTGAACCTGGTTAATTAATGGAAAATAATCATCATCTGTTGGTGGAAAAAACTACCTCCTGTGTTAAGAAATGTTCAAACACTCTTCATAGTCTATGAGTTTATTTAACTGAAGGAAAAACAGACTAGCAAGCTTGATTTAATTCTGTGGTTTAATGACTAACTCATAAAAATGTGCATTGCATTCATTTTCCAAGAATATTAATATAGATTGCTTAGAAACATAAGAAGAGTTGTGACAGGACATCTTGTCCCTGCAAGATGCCTAGTTAGTGACTGTAGTCACTGTTGTTAACAGAAGTCTTAGACTGAGGCCTATAACCAAATTTACTTACAGAAGGGGAAATCCTTCAAGGTAGATTCACTGAGCATTGTCTACAGCTCTATTACTTTAATTTAATGCCACAGAAATAACCAGAAATTGAGTTTCTCACTTTCTTGACCAATTTCCAGTACATCAACACAGAAGGTGCCCTAATATTTTCATAGTAGAATGTATAATGTAACTGATAACTCAGTTATCCCACTGTATAAAAACTCAATTGCTGAGAGAAGATTTAAAAGCTACTTTTATTTCTGAATGGAAAACTCAATAGTCAATACAATGGTTTGGACATACTAAGTTCTCACAAGCTTTTTTCCTACCTCACAATATGTAAAACATCAATGAATAACACTACGTGATATGAAAGTTAAACATATTTAATAATTGATAAACATAAGATAGAGAACTGGGTTAAAAGCAAAGTAATTGCATTTGATGTACTCTTAGCATTTTCTCATGTCCTTTTGTCCCAACTTAATCTAAAAGAAAATAGTTAGACTCAGTCTAATGCTAAAGCCCAGGGGGTATGGTGGAAAGCTAGAATTGGTGTTGCATAACTACAGAAGGCTGTCAGAGCCAAGTTTGGAAAATATCTTTCAAATACAAAGCAATGAATAATACTCCTGAAAAACTGAGGACAAACATCTGATGATTATTAGAAAAATAGGTTTTTACTTTCCCTTTGAATATTTCAATTTAAAATGGAGAAGTGAATAGTGACAGAAGAGAGAGAAAGAAGCTTTTTCTTAGAAAGAAAGCAAAATAAAGCAAAACCTACCTACTGTGATACTCCCTGTTTTGGTCTGAAGGCTGGTGTTACCTATTAAGAAAAAAAGGACATTTTAACATTCAAAGTGGATGATTTGTGACTGGTTTCTCAAATTTTAGACTAAAATAAAGTGATCCTATACAAGGCTGCTATAGTTACAGTAGTATATCTGCATTGCATGTAAAAGCAAAACAGTATAAATGAATTATATTGCTTCATTATTATTGCTTTACAAACAAAAATCTCAACACACATTGGAAACAAAGAAGCAATTCCAGGCAAGAAAAATATTCTGAATAACGCATTAAGGCACTGACTGGGTGTGATGGAGAGAAAAGCAGAGACCCAAATTGAGCACTTTTCTTATTTAATTTTTGGCCTTTTTTTAAAAAAAAACTTGATCAGATGCCTGCAACAGCACTATGGATTATTATAGTATTTTAATAAAAGATATTTTATTACTCATCCTATTTTCCTTTTTTGTATACCTAAATATATATGTGTATACCCCTCCTCCACAAACCTGTGGGACTTCTCGCTTTATCTTCAAAGGCTACTTCCTGGAAAATTGCCTAAGAATCACAGAATATTACCTACTCCCTCCAAACTTATATGAGCCAGCAGTGTGCCCAGGTGGCCAAGAAGGCCAACAGCATCCTGGCCTGCATAAGAAGCAGTGTGGCCAGCAGGTCTAGGGAAGTGATTGTGCCCCTGTACTCGGCTCTGGTGAGGCCGCACCTTGAGTACTGTGTTCAGTTTTGGGCCCCTCGCTACAGGAAGGACATGGACGTGCTCGAGCGAGTCCAGAGAAGGGCGACCGAGCTGGTGAGGGGTCTGGAGAACAAGTCTTACGAGGAGCGGCTGAGGGAGCTGGGCTTGTTCAGCCTGGAGAAGAGGAGGCTCAGGGGCGACCTTATCGCTCTCTACAGTTACCTTAAAGGAGGCTGTAGAGAGGTGGGGGCTGGTCTGTTCTCCTACGTGCCTGGTGACAGGACGAGGGGGAATGGGCTAAAGTTGCGACAGGGGAGTTTTAGGTTGGATGTTAGGAAGTACTTCTTTACCGAAAGGGTTATTAAGCATTGGAATGGGCTGCCCAGGGAGGTGGTGGAGTCACCATCCCTGGAGGTCTTTAAAAGACGTTTAGATGTAGAGCTTAGCGATATGGTTTAGTGGAGTACTTAGTGTTAGGTCGGAGGTTGGACTCGATGATCTTGAGGTCTCTTCCAACCTAGAAATCTGTGATACTGTGATACTGTAACTTATTCTTGTTACGTACATGACAAACCATTTCCAACATTCTCCATTGAATCTGGGAGATCTCCATGTGTTGGGCAGACTGGAGAACATCAAACAGAAGAGTGTACAAGGCATAAAAGATACAATGGTCTCTTACTGACCTTGCATTGCTTTGAATAGGTTTGGGTATTTTATCATTAAATCTCAAAATACACAATCTTCACCTTTACTTATAGCATCAAGAGAATCTGGAAGGATGAGGGATGCACGCATAACATCATAATGGCTTTTCTGTTAACAGTCTAAAAGTTGGAAGAGGCTATCAAGTTACGTTATACATGTGTAATTGCCTCAGAAAAAAAGCGCTTTAAATGAAAAAACTAAGCCATGACAGTTCATTCCTACCACTCTCTCTTCCCCCCAGAAGTACAGAAGACCCAAAATAAGGTTGATTACAGTAACTTAGTCTAATTTGATAATACATAGGATTCACAAAAATTTTCAGATCCTTCAGAAGCTGTTCAAGCACTTCTCCTATCTTCTGTCATTACAGAATAGTAAACAGCCAGTAAGGTAGAATGCATTCCACTCTATATGACCTCCTATGTACTTCTCAGCAGTCCATGGACTAAAAGCTAGAAAAGAAATTGGTCATCAATAGTCTTAAATTCATCATTTCAAGCATATACCATACAATACTAAGCTGATCTGATAAGCAGAGCTGAAAAAAGGCATTTTGCAGTGAATTTGAAAGATGTCTGGCCTCACCATCAGCATTTTTTTTTTTTTAAAGGCACACTATAGTTATATCACCTTATCATTACTAATACTTATTTTTGCACAACCTACAAAAAGCTTAAGGTTTTATCAAACATATATCTCCCAAAGATTATACACAGTCTGAATACAGCTCTTGGGCCTTATGGATTTACTGGTCTCTTCTTGTTTTTCTGTTGTTTTTCTGTTTTTTTTTTTTTCTTTTTTAATCTGTTTTATTAACCAGATCCTTGAAGAACACTTAACATTTTGAAATCAAACTCCTATCAGTCACAAACATATTGCACACATGACTAAAACTGCATACTGTAAACATATTAGTATGATAGCCTCATTTCAAACATTTAGCTAGAACAGAAGTTGCTTTCAAAGCAGATAGGAGTTTCCTGCTGTATTGTGACCTGCTATGTCTAGGAACAGTGCACAGAAGCATACTTTTAGTTGAGTTATTGTTCCGTGTAGGCCAACACTTGGAATTTAATATAGCCATTTATTTTCTGGATACGTCAACAGCAAAGAAGGAAAGAGTAACTACTAGCTTGATTATTACATTCAACTGAATTCAGTACTGTACCACAATATTATAAGGTCCAAAATCTAATAGTTTTAATGGAAAATTTGTAACAGCATCTTAATGCTTTTTGTTTGTGTTGTTTACTTTCTGTTTGCTGCTTCTGGAGAGTTATTTTTTCTAACATATCCGTAAAACTTCAAAATACAGTTTTGCAAGTCAGGGTCAGTGTAAGACCAGGGGCAAAAGATGGCTTTTAGTATATAAATAAGGGCATCACTTTACATTATTTCCATTATGTTCCTTCTGTTTGTTTCAGTGATTCTCAGGAGGCTGGGTTGCTCTGATTAAGCAAGCAAAAGAGCAGTTAAGAACACCTACACACATATTCTCTCTACCTTTATGTTGCCCTGCAAGATCATTTCAACTGGGATCATTTACTCCCTTCCCTTCAGCCATGTCTAAGGCTACAGGAAAAAAAGAAACGTGTACTCACTGATATTTCGACAGAAATTGTAACCCCTGTTCTAAGGGTATCTTAAGTAGTACAATGACCTCAGATCCAAAACATATGGTGGGACAACACATTTCTGGACACTTCAATCTAGTTGTCCTATTGATTATATGAGTTAACTTAGCTTTTACATTTAAAGGTGCAATTGCTTGCAAAAGCATAGAATCATATAATGGTTTGGGTTGGAAGGGACTACATCATCTAGTTCCAACCCCCCTGCCATGGGCAGGGACACCTCCCACCAGACCAGGCTGCCCAAAGCCCCATCCAGCCTGGCCTTGAACACCCCCAGGGATGGGGCAGCCACAGCTTCTCTGGGCAGCCTGTGCTAGGGCCTCACCACCCTCAGAGTGAAGATTTTTTTCCAAAGATCTAAACTTACCCCCCTTTAAGTTACCCCATTACCCCTAGTCCTATCACGACGTTCCCTGACAGAATGCCTCTCCAGCTTTCCTGTAGTTCCCTTTTAGGTACTGGTAGACCACTATAAGGCCTCCCCAGAGCCTTCTCTTCTCAAGAAAAACGAACCCCAACTCTCTCCACCTGTCTTCACAGGAGATGTGCTCCAGCCCTCTGATTATCTCCATAGCCCTCCTCTGGACTCACACTAACAGGTCCATGTCCTTCTTGTAATGGGGGCCCCAGAGCTGGACGCAGGGCTCCAGGTGGGGTCTCATGAGAGCAGAGCAGAGGGGCACAATCACTTCCCTCACCCTGGTGGCCACATTTCTGTTGATGCAGCCCAGGACACAGTTGGCTTTCTGGGCTGCAAGCACACATTGCTGGGTCATGTTGAGCTTCTCATCCACCAACACCCCCAGGGCCTTCCCCACAGGGCTGCTCTCAATCCATTCTCTACCCAGCCTGTGTTTGTGCTTGGGATTGCCCTGGCCCAGCTGCAGGACCTTGCACTTGGCCTTGTTGAACCTCATGAGTTAGCACAGGCCCACCTCTCAGGCCTGCCCAGGTCCCTTTGGATGGCATCCCTTCCCTTGAGCATGTCAACTGCACCTCACAGGCTGGTGTCACTGGCAAACTTGGTGAGGGTGCACTCGATCCCACTGCCCACGTCACTGACAAAGATGTTAAACAGTGCCAGTCCCAACACCAGCCCCCTGAGGAACACCACGCGTTACTGATCTCCACCTGGACACTGAGCCAATGACCACAACTCTGACCAGAGTCATTGACCACAATCTTTTGTCCGCAGCTGATTTGTATCATGGTGGTATTGGTGTTTTGCTTTGCTGTGTATTTTGTGATGGCAAAGAAAAATTTACTTCTAGCTATATGCTTATACCTCCGTAATCTGAGGCAGTAGGCAGCATAAATATTGAAGATAGTACCACTGCTATAGGAATGCGTAAGGTCTACAATACCGAATAACCAGTGTTTCTTCACAGAGCTGGTTTAAAATCAGGACCTGAAATACTAAATTCAGTTCACGCCCTTCCAGAGCCAAGTTTCCACTAAAGCCTGGGCACCGACTAGGATTACACAGCCCAGGTTTTAACAACAAAACAGGACTCAGTCATGTTTGTAACGTTTGTGTTCCCTTGACTTCATTGAAGCTGTGTGCGTGTGAAAAACATAGACCAATTGTTTTTAAGAGAAACAGTTAAAATAATGTTAGGCATTCCAGACCCATTTAGTAGACTGCCCATGAAAATAACCCTGAAGTAATGTATAATTTGGATACAGTTGTGCTTGTTTTCACACTGTTCTTTAGTGAAATTACAAATGATGCGTTACTACGGAAGTATGTCACTAACAACAGCTGTTATTATTTCATTTTTGTACCAAGATTAAAAAACTTTTGGATGTGCACAGATGCACGAATGTGCTCACAAACTGATCACACCACACGATTATTATAACTGTTTGAAGTTAAGAAAAAAAGCAAAAAACAGCAGCTTATTGGCTATAAGTACCAGTAAGCAATAAAACCTACATGTCAGAAAAATACAACAAAAATATCTTACTTCTACCAACGCATGCTGAAGTGAACTTTACCTAGCAGGTTTAGAAAACAGTTTTGTGTTTACTATGAACGGACAATGGAGCTGTTCCTTTAAAGATGAAAAATCGTTTCTGAAGCGACATAACACAAAACTGCAGCAAATTGTTTATAAGGTATATAGCTAGAAATCTGGAACTTGGACTGACCTGAGTAATTTTCACCGTTTGTACATCTTCAGTTTTACTTAATGTAAAAATCACAAACGCATTATGGCACAGACAGAATTCAGTGGGAATTTTGTTAAATTAGAAAGACCCCAGGTTCCAACCCTGACTCCTATTTTTGAGAGACATTCAAGTTAATTGGTTTTAGTTCTAGATGAAGGACAGTAAAGGGTGGATGGATGAGAGATTCCCTCCCTCCCCCAAGAACAGAAACTGTCACCACTCTATTGTGTCGGTACACACATACAATTTGTGCTTAAAACTTTGAGATAGAACCAAGTTCTACCGTAAGTCTTAGTATAAGCTGTCACAGCTTCCTAAGAGGAAAATAAAGCACGTGGGGCAGAGCCTGTTTACTACTTTTTTAGTGTAATTGTTACTGCTTATTTTAAAAATGTTTTGACATCTTTAGTATGTTTGGTATGTTTCTTTCCCATAACATACACCTTTTCCTATTTTATAAGCATACTTATAAAATTATTTTAAAAGGTAAATACAACATGCTATATGGTAAATTAACTCTCCTTAATTCAACCTCTAATAAATATAGAATTGTTTTATTCATGTACTGTGCATAGCTGACTGTTTAGTGATAGACTAATAACAGTAGTGCTTTTGTTACTGTGAACATTATTAATACCTTTAAAGCAACTACATTTTTTGCAGTATTTTCCTAACCTAGCTCTTACCATGAATACTTCCCAGCAGAATATCACCAGTTACTGATGAGAGAGATGAAGACTCTGCATAGAGATACTTAGTTTTCAGCAGCCCATCTTCCGTGGTTATGTTGATGGACGTCCCCTGCAGCTTCTCTATATTCACACTCTAAGAGAAATAAACTTAAATAAACATAATGGAAAACTTGTCATCATGGTTTGAAGAGGCAGAAGGAAGTAACAGTATTATGAGACAGAACAAATGGAAAGCAGAACAAACTGAATCAAGTTCTTAAAAGCTACACAAGACAAAAACATTTTTCATTTAAGAGCTCTGACCAACAAATTAGTAATTCTTTACAACATTACTGTGAATTGCATCCATCAGAATAGTGAAAAACCCAGTCACAAATGGATGAAAGAAAAGCTCAATTTAAAAAAAAAATCATTTTGAAAATTAAAGTATAGCTTTAATAATGAAAACTAATGTCATGCACAATTATGACAGTGTTGATTATCAATTTTCTGCCACCGTATATCAAAATACCTAGTGTCTTTCTTGTTAAATGTAGCTTTTTATGCAGATTTTTAATTGGCTTACTTTGTAGACATAGCTTTGGTGAAGGTTTGCAATGAAAAAAAACACATAGCTGCTCTTTCCTATCAGTATAACTGTTCACATTACCTTGGTTATTCAGGGCTCTACCCTTGGACATAAGCCCCAAGCTATACAAGGCCTTGAAAAATGAGTGATAAGATCTCTATTTTTATTTCTTTCCAATAGAAATGGAAAGAAACGATAAGATTTGAGTGCTGCACAATGGACAGATTTGGGAAGTAAAAGGTGATAGATAGCAGAGATAACCTATTTATTAGTAATAGTCACGTGACATATTTTAAGTCTACTTGAACAAAACAGAACAAGTCACATTCTTGTGCAACTATCATGTGAATTTAATTCTATTCTTACTAAGTTAAACTTGATTTATGATGGAATCTTGTGACAGGTCAGACTTAAACCCCATTCCACTGTTTTTACTTTGCTTACACTGACTTCAAGTGAATTGCACAAAATCATTGTTACATGAAATGACATATGGCCTACTAGGATCAAACTACCTTATGTCAACTGACATCCATTTTGTTATTTTAACATTGTCTTCCTGTGGGAAAAAAGTTAATAGAAAAATTAAGTCTGCTGCCCCTTTCAGTGTTATGCTACATAAAAGAACACGCTCTGGATGATGTAAGAGGTATTCGGACAAACACCACCCAGTCTTGCAGATTCCATGCAATACTGTGTTACAAAAGATTAGCTAAAGAGGCATGGACTGTACCATAGCCAAATTATACGGTGGTCTTATCAATCCATACCTACCAAGCTTTATGCCTTAAGTAAAGGTTACAAAAGGGACCCTTGCCTCAAGACTTTTGACATGATATAATGCAAGAATACAGAGTAGGTCTCAAATAATGAAAAATATTATGTTAATCTTTATGAAAATCTGGTTATCCGAAATGCTGTGCTAGAATTACAGATGTGACAACCAATGTCTACAATCCCTGCTGTAGATGCTGCTGCTCGTAACGGTGCAGAATCTAAGCATCAGCACTAAACAAAACCAATGATACTAGGAAGGAACAACTTAAAACTACAGCAACCTGTTGCTACTGACAGTGACAGTGATTCATTTTTTCTGTATTTTGACATCTCTAATGAAATTCTAACAAGCAGATACCTTAAAAAACATCAATTTAGATTGCATCTGCCCTAGAAATGTTTCACACCAAATACTCCGATACTCCCTCAGTCACCAGCACCGACTATGACAAAGTGTAAAACTGCTGTGGCACATACTGAGGGCAACAAATAAAAGAAAAGTCATTGTCATTCCGGACCCTATAATCTAAGCCTATTCTGAGGGTATTTAAGCAGCTTGCAATGTACCCTGCCAACTTAAGTAGGGCTATTGTTGCTATCAGCGGGTCAAAAATAGAGCTAGCCATGATTTAGGGAAAAAAAAAAATTCTATACAGTTTGGGTATAAAATGCCTGCCTATTGGCATTCTTGAGCAGCAAAATGAAAGCCTGAAGCAAAAAGCTACATCTGTTACTATGTTATGGTTTTGACTCTATTAATATTTAAGATAAATACCTAGTGAGGCACCTTATTAAAAACAAGCTCACTAATTAACTTATCTTATTTACCAGACACAAGTACTTTTCTTAAAAATGCACAGCAGGAAGAAGAAAACTCATCTCAGTACATGATAAAAAGAAATATTGAGTCAGCTAATAACTATAAAAACCTCTACCAATATAATGAATATTTGTTTCAGAACAATCCAAGTTAAAGAGTCAGACTGCTCAAGTAAAAGACTAAAAAATATTCTAGATGGGGAAGCATGAAAAAATAGGGTTGCTTTTGTGCTGAGACGAAATATGTTTTCAATCTCAAATTATTTAACTTTCATGATTTTTTTGGCAGAACATAGATGTTTGGCTCTGTTAAAAAAGTGATATAGAAAAGTCCCCGTGGCACAGATTAGCTAATGACTCCCCAGTCAAACAGATTTGATTATTTTTGTCCATCAAGTCACCAGGTTTTCTGGGAAAACTCCCTCCCTTCAGAGTAAAGCCTTGGGAGTTACAGTTTCTGACCACATGCTCAAGCTCCCTCAGACTCTTACCCTTTAAAGAAAAAAAAGGATCAGTCCATCATCACAAATCAGACTGTTTTCACACCTGACCATACTTTCAAGATGAAAACTAACACCTTGCTATGTTTAAATAAGACAAAAACGACTCCTTCCACACATTCTACTTTTCTTCGCTTTGCTTTTTTGCGTGTTATTCTGTTCAACCATTTTACTAATACCTTCTCCATTTTCACCCCCTTAAAAATATTCTCTACATGTTTAGTGTCTTCTACCACATCCTTCCCTTCCCCACCTCCAGGAGGGGGCTGGAAATGCTGACAGAGCCGTAACTACATAATGATGACTACGTCTGATGGAAGAAACACCTCACACGGTCACACAGGGGAGATGTAAGGCAAACTGATTATTAACAGAAGTGACCAATTGAGAAAAGAAGTCTCACACTATCCTTTCTAACTACACAACAGTTTTTTCTAATGAGTTCAGTAATGTGAGCCAGAACTGTTCCATTGCTGCAAATTCCTGTTAACATTGCTCACTTTGAATTACTACAGTTTTGCAACCATAAGACTAGCTTCTAGCAATACTACGTACTGTATAAATATTTATAATCACAAAGAAGCACTTCAGATTAATCTGCATGAAGTTTTATCGCTTCAGACGGACAGCGTGCCTGAAAAAACACCACCAACAAAGAAAAAAAACGAATGATTCTAAAATTTCAAAGCAAAACCACTATGTTTCTCATTTCCACATACATCTACATCTCATGATTTTTCCACCATACATATCTGGATCAGCACCACTAAGACACCATTTGAAACAAACTCCCTTCACTCCACTGGTGTAACAAACTACTTCGGGACAAACGACTAATCAACACTGAGTCTAATTTACAGATGACCACCGTGCTAGTAGGTTGCAAAGAGCATGAATCCACAGCGGTCAAAGCACTCCCCCTAGATAGCACTGAACCTTTTTCACTGGTAGAAAGCAAGGATTCCAATTTTCAAATCCTTCCAACAGAAGCCCTCTGCAGGAAGACATAACAGGCAGTAAGAAGGCTATAAATTATCTCTGCTCTTCTATTTTCTGTGATCGCTAGTGGCTTGGGATGGATCCCAACTCCATTAACTAGTAAAAAGGCCTAAAGGAACTAATCAGCCAGTGCTGATGGTCCACCTGTGGCATCAGAACATGTCAGACCTTACCCACTCTGCTTTACGCTAGGAGGTCTTGCTGGGATGAAATAATGTTCATAAAGAAACAGCAATAAATAGCTCAGCTACAGCAGCCTCAGGGCTCCTTCGTACACGAAAAGGAACGCTAGCATCCACTGCAAAGAAATGCAGGTAATGTTGACAGCTTTTGGAAAATCCAATGGCAAGTTGGTTAATTTTCAGCAGGAAGTTAAAAACAGCTCACAGCTGACTCTACACAAGTCACCATATAATCTCAGAGCCCAATCTACAAGGCATGCAACAGCACCAAATGGCACCCCGTGGAGGCAATTTTGGACTACTGGAACTTAACAGCCTGGTCTCAGTTCTATCCTTGTCTAAAGAGAGCTACAAGAACTCTTTCTGCTTCTTCCCAGTGCTGCTGGTTTTAAGGGTACTTGGTGATTTTGACAGACTTCTGCATGCACCCAACCTACTTCCAGACTTGGCTCCACATGTTCATGTATCAATACCTCTGACTGAATGAACCCTAACGCAACCAGTTGCATGGGTATTACGACTGAACATTCAAGTTGAGCCTAAGAACCAGACTGCGTGTGAAAACTGCTATTATGTAAAGGATCCTAACTCTGCACTATCCTAAATAATGGAGAATTGACGACTCACGTTAAGAAACAAAACCAGATTACCATAGTATGAGGCTTGTCTCATACTGCCACCTGCTGAAAAAGGCAAGCTACTTCTCTAAAACCTTCTGCTCATGGTTATTCTCACTGCATCTCAGCAGGATTACATGTGATTATTGTATTTCCTCAGCTGCAAACAAATATATGAAACTTTCTACTCTTAATTCTTACTACATAAAACTGGAGGTAGGAAGCATGTGCAAGTATCAGGTCACTCACTATTCATAAGATACTGAAATAAACTCAGGTGCCTACTACAGAATCTAGGTGTCTAGACATTAGCCAAATAAAAAGCTCAGGACCGTGGTGAGGGTCTACACAATTAAATCTGGTAAGTTGTAACAGCTAGCCCAACCCCAGTGCTGATAGAATGATCACATGCTCATTGCTCCTCTTTCTGTGGAGCCTGTTTACTAATCCAAACCAAGCATAATATAAGATAGGGTAGTTAGACAAACATAAGTTAAAAGTGAAATGGCAATCAACCAATGAGGGTCATTAAGTATTCCTCAGCACCTGTTCTTCAAAATGTAGTCATTTTGCAACAGCAAGCTGAACAAGTCACTGGAGAGGAAGTATCAATTCTTACTTACACCCTTCTCTGTTGCATGAATATCTGTATTTCCACAAAGCGTTCCAAGACCAATTACTTTGCCACCTTTCGTTCGTATGTCGATTTTATGGCTCTGAAAAAAAAAAAATTTTAAATTCACATGGTTAGAACAATCACAACTAGAAAACAAGTTAAATTTGACAATCAAGCCTATGAGATTTTCATGATCCTTAGGTTAAGTAATACCTGCCTGGATAAGTCATAATAAATTGCATTCACTAGCCCTTATCAAATGGCAAAAAGATTAAGGAAAAAAATATTCAAGTTTCCAACATGGAAAACATGGATTATTACTGTTCCTACACATTTTTGATGAAATACTAAAAATCAGAAGTTTTGTAGGGTTTCGTAAGACAGGAAAAATTCCAGACCAGTGTTTCTTAATCGTAGTGAACCCAAATCTTGCTCTTGCCTCTTCATTGAGGGGCTTTTAAAGAATAAAATGGCACAGCCCTAACTTGACACTACAGTAGCATTTCAGAGCTTTCAAAGGTTGTAAGCCAGCCAGTTGTTCTGTTAAATTCGTATATAACAGATGATCTTCTCCATATACAGTAAACATGGCAATACAAAAATCCTTCTGATAATGAAGTTAAATTAGATGTTTTGTGTAGGTATCACTATAAGAAAGATACATGAACGTGTAACTTCAGAAGAATTAGTATAGCAATTACTTACCAGGTTGGCCAGATAGTTAATTAAAAATAAAACCACTACCTATATCACTTATTTCCTCATCTCCTCCCTGCCCCCTTTTATTCTACCATTTTGGGAATAGATAAAGCTTTGGGAACACACAGGTCTCTGTCACCCAACTTATTAGAAAATCCTCAGCCTCTTAAAATCAGACTTTTATGGGTAATTATCAATGGATACATCTAACAGTAGGATTTGAGGGGCAGGAAGCAAGCTAGAATGGTCAAATGGCTTTTTCATTACGAAGGTGCATTTCCCCTAGCTTAAAGGGAAAAAACAGTAATTTGTCATAGGGCTTCTGATAGCAAAGGAGAGAGGTTTGAACGAGGAAGAGGTGAAAGGTTATGACAACTATTAAAGGAGAGATGAAAAAAAACTGTTCATTTCAAAAAAGAAAGGACAACAGTGCAGAACTTTGACAAATCAGGCTCAGACTTGGTCTGTGGTAAGGATGCCTGGCAGATCTTCCAGTGACTGTGTGCAAGACATCTGGAAATTCTTATTACAACTGGCATAGTCAAGGAGTGAGAAGTGATCACTCAACATAGAAACAAAACTAATGAGTCTCCCTGGTTTTATTCTCACTGCTAAGCTGATGAGTTGTAATAAGCAGCAGGAAAGAGATTAAAAATAGGAAGCACTACTTTCTCAGTAAAGAATTTTGAAATAATTTCTACTCTAAAGATGACCTAGAAGTCATAACTATATTTTGGAAAACGCAAAAATCACCAACTCCTTGCAAATCTCACACTGGCTGAAAAACGCCTACCACACCAAAAGTACTAGTGAAATATCCATTTACAAAGCAAACAAACATAAAACCAGAATACTCATTTTTTCTGGCCTATTACACACATGCTTAAGAAAAGTAGATGGCAAACTTCTAGGTTTTCTATGAAGACACCACACAGTTTACCAAAAACATCAAGACTTTTCAAACCCCCACAACTAGATTTTTTTTATTTAAAAATAAGTCGTCATTGATCTTTTGCTCTCTTCTCTAAAGAAAAGGTCTCCTGCTTTGCTATCAAGAGCATGACAGTCAAGCAACAAACTCCTCAATCCATCCAAGGGAGGGTGATATCATTCCATAACACAATTTGTATAGGACAGTCAGCTCTCATGCTGTACTAAAAGAATCTAGTCTGAAACATTTTCAGAAGCTTGGGAAGAAAACTCAAGAAATTAATAATTCTGTTTCTCACTACAGAACATCATTCCTAAAACCACACTAGAAAACTGGGCTACAGCTATCTTACTAGAACTATAATGCTTCTTAAAAACAATGTTGGACTAAAAAATGATTGTACAGCTAAAAGAAATACTGTAGTTGGACAATTTTTTAATCCTGCAAACACCAAGATGGTTGGAAGTTTTCATTCAAAACCTTTACCTTGCTACTTCATAGCCAACGAAACCAAGGAAAGTGGTAAAATGTCTTCAGTAGTTAGTGGGGGACTTTAGTACTAGGTTAAAGGTTGGACTAGATGATCTAACAGGTCTTTTCCAACCTGACTGATTCTATGATTCTATATATTGAAACATTTACAGTCACAGGAACAGAGACAATCAATAACCACCCACAATTCAAAAGAATACTTCAGGTAATGCTTTCGGTGTATTAAAAAGCAGCCAGAGCCTTGTAATCTACTGAAAGTTTATTTAATAAGTATTTTAACTGAAATCTGCAGTTCTTTCTTGATTCTTTACATTTTAAATGCTTTCTACCTTCTGGGACAAGGTCATTCCTTTCATCTGGGGCTTAAGGGAGCAAAGACGCTTCCTGTGGCCACCAGCATAGCAGACACATGCATAAAGCATTGTAGGGGTTTAAGTGGCAAGATTTGGTAGCAGGGGGTCATGGGCGTGCCTTCTGTGAGAAGAATCTGGAAGCTTCCCCATGTTAGATAAGGGCCCCACGGCTGGCCAGAGCTGAGCCAGTAAGTGATGTTGTTTGTGCCTCTGTGAGAGCAGATTTAAGAAAGGGGAAAAAAAACCTGCTGCTACACAGCAGCTGGGAGAGAGAGGGGAGTGAGAAACGGCCTTGCAGGTGCCAAGGTCAGTGAAGAAGGAGGGGGAGAGGTGCTCCAGGCGCTGGAGCAGAAGTCCCCTGCGGCCTGTGGTGAGGACCATGGCGAAGCAGGCTGTCCCCCTGCAGCCCATGGAGGAGCCCACAGTGGAGCAGGTGGATGTGGCCTGGAGGAGGCTGTGGCCTGTGGAGAACTCCCGCAGGAGCAGGCCCCGGGCCGGAGCTGCAGCCCGTGGAGAGGAGCCCACGCAGGAGCAGGGGGTCTGGGGGGAGCTGCCGCCCGTGGGGGACCCGTGCTGGAGCAGTTTGCTCCTGGGGGATGGACCCTGTGGTACGGAGCCATATCTGGAGCAGTTCTTGAAGAGCTGCTGCCTGTGGGCAGCCCACACCGGATCAGTCTGGGAAGGATGGCATCCCGTGGAAGTGACCCCACGTTAGAGCAGGGGACAAGAGTGACCGAGAAGGAGTGGCGGAGACGAAGTGCTATAGACTTACCACAACCCCCATTCCCTCATTCCCCTGCGCCGCTCAGGGGGAGGAGGTAGAAGAGGGCGGATGGGGGGAAGGTGGTTTTGGTTTCTTTCCTTTGTTTCTCACTTCTCTAGCTTGTTAGTAATAGGCAATAAATCTTACTATCTCCTTACTCTAAGTCTGTTTTGCCCATCACGATAATTCTTCAGTGATCTCCCCGTCCTTATCTGAACCCATGAGCCCTTTGCATTGTATTTTCTCCCCCCTTTCCCTTTGAGGAGAGGGAGTGAGAGAGTCGCTGTGGTTGAGCTTGGCTGCCCACTTGAGTAAAACCACCACAAGGATGGATCACCCTTTATACTTGTAATTTTCCTGACATTTTCCTTATTTTCTGAATCAAACAAGGCTCCATTAGTTGACAGAAAAGAAAGAAGTAACATCAAGCTCTTCTAAACTATACTGAAATCACAGGGGAGCTGGTCTCAGAAGTCTTACACTAGCTACTCTGCAGCCTGCTTTTCAGTTCATTAGTGAGCATCACTTCATTGCTGCTTGAAGTCTCATGGATAATAGAACTATATCACAGAATCACAGAATTGTAGGGATTGGAAAGGACCTCAAGAGATCATCAGGTCCAACCCCCCTGCCAAAGCAGGTTCCCTAGAGCAGGCTGCCCAGGTAGGCATCCAGACGGGCCTTTAATATCTCCAGAGAAGGAGACCCCACAACCTCCCTGGGCAGCCTGTTCCAGTGCTCCTTCGCCCTCACCATGTAGAGGATCTTTCACATGTTGGTGCAGAACTTCCTGTCATCCATTTTGTGGCCATTGCCCCTTGTCCTGTCCGCACAAACCACTGAAAAGAGGTTGGCCAAATCCCTCTGTCCCCAACACTTCAGTTATTTATACACATTGATAAGATCCCCTCTCAGTCTTCTTTTCTCCAGGCTGAACAGACCCAGGTCTCTCAGCCTTTCCTCATAGGGGAGATGCTTGGATTTCTCCCTTAATTTCCCATTTAGAAAGAACGGGTTGACCTATTAGAGGGTCCTTCAAAAGTTTTGTTGGCCAAAGAGCTGTAGCCTGAAAGTCAGAAGTCTCTGCCATACTACAGGAAGAGAGAATGCCCCCAAGGGTAAATTACCCAACATTTTGATGCTTCTCTGAAGTATCAAAACCATCAATATTCGTAAATGAAATAAAACCAAGCATGGCATGCCAGAGCTGGTCAAACACTTCAACAGTTAGCTCTAAGAGAGAATTTGAAGTTACTGAAGTAGTGGAGAATGAAAATGTAAAACCAATGCTCTATCTGTTTGGGGGCTTTTATTATCTACCGCAACGGCCTGCCCAAGAACTTGTCCCTAAGGACACCAAGTTTTTTCTGGGAGGGGTTATGCACCAACAGCAGATTCTGCCCCCGGGTGTCTCTGGCTGATCTTTTTGGGTAAGGAAAGCCAGGATGCTGACTTGGTTGTCTTGGTTTCCATATGCCCACAGATGGAGACAGTAACCTGGAAATGTGGACTGACTGTGTGCCCATAATGCAGACAGGGAGGTTAAAAGGCGGCGCCTCTTCCTGCGGTCTTCACTTCTTGGAAGTGCGACTGTGACAGATGAGGTAGCATTAGGATTTGCTCAGATATTTACTGTGAACTGTGGATCGAGCTTCATGTTCGTTAGTCACATGAGACCAGTGAATAAGAGAATGTTTAAATTTGCCTTCCTTTAAACAGGCAAGTAATGAGTGCAGCAGTGTCACGAGAGGAAAACTCAACTGAGAAGAGCCCAGCGGTAAGATTAGCTCCTTACAAATACACAAGTTCATGCATTTTTTTGGACATAGGTTGTCTAGCTCAAAGCCTGATACTGTTCATGTGATAAATGGGCAGGAGGGGGCAAAAGAAAGAAAAAAAAGAAATGCTGCAGATACTTGAGGCTCTGCTTACCTGCAGAAGAAACTACAAGCTCTTCAAGTGACAGTGTCAGAAGCATGGAGCTAGCTCTCACGTGCACATTCAGGGAGTCTATAGTGGAGAAGAGATCCCCAAGTAATGTGGCTGGTGAATATTAGTCACCAGATAGATGGAAGAACTGAAGCGGCTTCCAGTCCTCTCTCTCACATCCCCCTGCCTCCCTTCCCAGCATGGCCATAAACTCAGGGCTTAGATACTTTTTGTTCTGTCCCTTCCTCTGGGTCCTGGGGTCTGGGCTGTGGTGGTCTGGAAAACACATTGGCTTGAATGAGTTACAGACCTCGTGGGCAACATGTTGGTCCTTCTCTCATAATGTACATACTTTGTCTGCTCTCCCCTTCATTTAAACAAGATAGCTTTACAAGTGGCCAGAAAAAAGTTAAAAAGTGCAGTCAGCAAAGGCAGTGTGAAATGCTAAAGGCCATTGAAGCCCAACTCCAAATCTCTTTGGTTTTCCTTATTCCCCCACTTTTCTTCCTTCTTTTTTGTAAAGCCCAGGAAACAATTCAAATTACTGACAGTTTCAGACATGCAGTCTTCATCAAGTATTTTATTTAAGAATGAATTGCTATAAGCAAGTTGGAGTGATTTAAGCGACCACGAGCAGGTAGGGATGTGGCTTAAAGTCAGCTTTAGGCCTAAATTCAAATTCACTGCTGACAAGTGTAGATGTCACAACAGAATTTCCTTCACGAATACCCTTGGATTGCAGAAACCTAGCTCTTCTTCTGTGCTTCTCCTTCCCCAGTAAAATACTGCAGACAACTCAAATCCTGGTTAAATATTTGTCAAATCCTGGTTAAATAAACAAAGCAAGCACACAAAGAAAAAGTCCAAACAACCCAACACTGCAGAGAGAAGCTCAGTCTGAAGTACAAGCTACGTCATCATGTACCTACTGCATTGGCAGGGCACGATGGACCTGTCCGACTCGACCCCGCAAAAGGACTCTGTGAAGCTCCTCAAGGAGAGATGGGAGTCTGCAAGTGCTCTGAGACCCAGCCTGGAGCTCCAACGCCCACCAGCCCCACGGTCCCAGGCACCAGTGAAAAGCAGCTGTGGCAGCGACGTGGAGAAAGGCCCAGCAGACAGTGAGAGGGCAGACGTGTTCAAGGAGGAACCCCTGGGTGGCCCTTGCCAGATTGAGCCCTTCTCCATCACCATGAAGGAGCTGAAGAGACAATCTGATACCCTGGGTGGCAGGAAGGTGAGTGCAGGAAGGTTCTGCAGTTGAAAATGATTCCCACAATATCCCACTTGTGGTTCTACTGCTTTTGGAAACATAAGGAAAGAACGTGCAACTATGCCAAATAACCTTGTTTTGCAAGGAGACAACAGCACATGGAAAGTGCAAGATATTGCCAAACATGACAGTGTGCTGAACTATCAGCTAAGCAGCACACGAATTCACAATTTGTAACCTGCAGTGCCACAGAAATTTACCCTAGAGCATCTGGAAAACACTACTGCCAGAACAGCACCCCCTTCCAATGTGCTGCCTCTTCATAACCTTTCTGCCCCCTTAAAACCTTATCTGTCTCCCACCAGTAGCTTTTAACTCACATCCACTTGACGTCTTCCAACAGGAAAGTGGGAGAAGCTCACTGCCACCGACAAGTCAGCCTGGGAGCCATTCACATATTTCTATGGTGGACTCCCGCATGAAAAGTGGGAGAGCAATCTTTGAGAAAATGTTAACACAAAATGGACAGAACAGCAACGCTGAAGGTTAGCCTTACTACTTTGATCTGATTTCTCGCTTTAGTTCAATGCACTCGATCTCTGATTTACCAAAGGCCAACCGCACTCGTATTATCAGCCCCCCATACCCCCCAGGAAGAGAACGTGGTGTTCTTATCAATGCAAAACAAGCTTTCCAGCTTTCTCCATTTTGTCTTTTGTATTATGGAGGAGTGACAAAAGCCCATTAAGTACTTTTTGAAAAAAATACAACAGAATGGTGTCCTATGTTTGAGAAGATAACTTTTGATGAAGACAACCCAAATCTACAAATATATTATCAAAAATATGGGTAGCATTCATCAATTACAAAAAAGCAGTAACTTCAATTTCTAGTTGGGTTAAGATAGCTTGAATTTGGTGACACATTGCTTTAGTAACAATGTGTTAAATTTAATTGTAGCTTTCTCGTTTCCACAAATTGAACACTCCATACTTTGTGTGTTCTAAAGTAAAAATATGACATAGTTGCTAAAAAGTTGGCAATACTGCTCATTTCACCTATGCTTTTCTTTCAAGATTTGAAACACATGCACCCATCTCCCTCTCCCCAACTATGACATCTGTTTGTAGTTGCAGTAGGTGGTCACAAATGTGTAAGAGGACTACCAGAAGAGAACTCCCCCAAGACAGGCAACACGCTGCTGGACTTCCAGGAGAATGTCTCCTTGAAGAAAAAATGGCGCTGTATCAGGCTGCTGTGTCCAAGGCAGACAGCAGCAACTGCTTTGCCAATGTAAGATACCAATGTCTCATTATCTTCTTAATTCTTTAAAAATTCTTCCAAAAATTTTGCACCCCGTTTTCTTCTCAACTTGCTAGGGTGTTAACTCTACACCTCCTCATACCATGTGGCTCTCTCAGCTGTTATGCAGACACAGCTTGTGTGTGCGCATCATGCTCCGACTTGCCCTCCTCGAGCCTCACCTAACTTTGATAGTTCAAAGCTCTTGGAACACAGGGTTCCTTGTGGTGCTTGTAACCTGCTAAATCATCACGGTACACTGCCGTAAAGGAACCGTTTGGGATTACAGCACTTAAAGTAGAATTGATTTGTGAAAGCCCTTCACAGGCAGAAACAAAAATCCAGATTACTGTTAATTATGCAATTCTTTGTGTTTGCCTTTAGGAGACCTCAAGTACTACTCAGCCCCAAGTATCAAGCAGCACCAGGGAAGCTGAGTGCAGTGGAATGACCTGCAAAGAAAACTCAGTGGAAGCCTTTCAAATACAAGAGGTAACTTTATCAAGTAATAATTATATCATTCGGCAGGTATACCGAGATGCCGATGCTTATCTGCTTTGGCTCTTACTCCAGTACTACTTGGTACAGCAAGATCTTGATGTTCGGATGATAGCCACTCTCATTTGGCAGTGCATAACAATGGTTTTAGAATTATGTCCTACACAGTGTTGTTTGAATGTGGTAGTTAATGGGGTTTCACGTTCATACTTCTCTGTGATGTTTCAAAGACAGTGGCAGAAATATGGAAAATTCTTACATGTTGCACTAAATCCTGCCGTAAAGTGAAGGTTTTGTGCACAGGTTTCTCACAGGGAACAAGTTACTCTGAAGACAAACGGGGCTTCTACATTGATGCATCACACCGATGAAACAGAGAGTAAGTGGCTTGAGAGTAAAGGCTCACAAAGGAGCACAATGGACCAAGTTCTTGGCAACTGTCTTTACTCCCACAAATGTGGGTCTGCTCTTCAGTGACAGATGTGGGACATTGCCCCAAGTTGTTTAGTGCCTCCTTCCTCAGCTAAGCACATTCATTGACCTCAATGGGACTTAAGAAACAGGTTTAAATGTTGGTACACAGAGAGGAGATTGGCATAAGGTGATAACTTCAAATACATGTTGAGCTGCTGGAAAGAACTGGACATTTTAAGAGTTGTCTGAAAACACACGCAAATGCTTGCCTTGTAAAGACAAAATTCTGGATAACAAAGGCTCAACTTACAGCCCAGAGGAATAGGCCTGCAAATCATGAGCATGGTGTTAAGGCTCTGTTTCTGCAGTTTAATTCTTGTATTAGAATTCATGCATTAGGTTAATTCAAAGACCTCAATAAACTCTGAGCCTGGGCAATTAAATGCATTTTTCAGGACGTTAAACATCCTGAGTATTTGGACCTTCAAGCCTACATGTCTCAATCAGTTGGAGAACCACTCCTCTACACCTTATATGCGGTGCTGGTACACCATGGTATCAACTGTCGCACAGGACACTATGCATGCTACATAAAGGTAGAGGTCAACATCGTTTCTAACAGGGTAAAAGTTGTGCTGGCAAACCAATTAAAGTGTTACTAGTAGCTACTGTTTCTAGGGAAAAAGATTCCATTATATGTTGATTTGACACCTGTGTCAAGCTGAGGCAGGGGAGGTTTAGGCTAGACCTCAGGAAGAGGTTCTTCACCGAGAGGGTGGTTGCACACTGGAACAGGCTCCCCAGAGAAGTAGTCACTGCACCAAGCCTCTCGGAATTTAAGAAGCGCTTGGACGGTGCACTCCGTCACATGGTCTAAAATTTTGGGTAGACCTGTGCGGTGCCAGGAGTTGGACTCAATGATCTTTATGGGTCCCTTCCAACTCGGGATGTTCTATGATTCTATGAATTCAGGTACGGCAAAACAGCAGGCAATAACATGTCCCTCAATGATTCTTCTTTTTTTTCTATGCATTTCTGTTCATTTGTTCTTTTCTTTTCTTTTATTCTTTCCACTGCAGAAAGCAATGCACTTTTGAATGAGAAGGCCTCAAAGATTTCCAAAGATGTTTCTAGTCCGCAGTTAGAAAAGACAGGTCAAGAAAATGCTGTTCTTTCTGAAAGAGAGACTATAACATCTCCACAAGATGGAAAGGAGATGTGCTGTGCTTTTAGCTAGAGGTATCTTCCTGTGCAAATTAGAATTGTGTAAGATTAGACACCGGTCCACCATACTGTCTGAATTTCTATTTTCACTGTGTAGTTGCCATTAAAAAACATAACCTGTGAAAATGGTGGGCATAGATTGAGCTTAGCAATCAAGAGCACATAAAGTTGTATTATGTAGAGCCTGTAATTCAAAAAGTATTTCTACGATGTGACAAATACAATTGAAAGTAGAACTTGATAAACACTTCCGCTTTTCCTTCTCTGCTGAAGGCAGTCTCTTCTTTCCTACTTTTTGCTCTCTAAACATGTTCATTTTCTGTCACCGGTTTCTCAGATGCACAGAAACTGTCTGTTTGTGAAAGTAAGTGTGAAATAGGCTATCTGGACCAGCCATTTCATGGGGCGCAGATGAAGGAAGCGCTGCGCCAACCGCAAAGCACAATGCTTTGTGCTGCTTCCAAAATCAAGGCCATTAACGCAATCATCAAGAATCTGAGGCGATCGACTCAGGGGCAAACGCCTTCTGCAGGGGAGCGGGGGATCGAGGCAGGCAGAGCTTTTTTTTTTCAGCCTCGAGGCCACTCCAGGCAGCCGAGGGAGCAGCCAGGGCCCGGCGTCTCTCGTGAGGGAGGCTGACGAGGCGCGGGCGGAGCCGGCAGCGGCGGGCCGCTTACACCGGGCGTCGCCGCCATTTTGCGGCCACTCGTCGAGGCGATCGGCTCCGGGGCAGACGCCTTCTGCAGCGGAGCGGGGCATCGAGGCGGGCAGGGCTTCTTTTTTCCGGCATCGAGGCCACTCGAGGCAGCCGAGGGAGCCTGACAAAGAGCGGGCGGAGCCAGCAGCGCCCCCTCCCTGGCCGTACAAAGGCAGCCCCTAGGGAGCGCAGCGGCCAGGACGTGCAGACAGGGCGGGGCACGGCGGTTCGCGCAGGGAGGGCCCCCTCACCGCTCTTTTCCAATGGTGGTTGTAACCTGCCCGTGAAGAGCCCAGCCATGGTGTCCGCCAGGCAGAAAACCATGGCCTCTGCATCTCTTGTGGGCTGAGACCAAAACCCATATGGAAGGGCCATGACCCCCCATGACAGATGCCTACATGCAGACAGTGACCCTGAGGGCTGAAAGAGCTTCCCCGACCCCCAGCTGTGGGGAATTCCAGAATCCTGAAGTCCCCCTAGGGCCCAAGGGCAGAACTGGGTGTCGTGGTCACAAGTGTGCTTTTTGAGCAAGTTGCTGTCTTGCTTAACAGGCTGTGAATCATCCAGGAAATCTGAGCAAGAGACTGATGTTTGGTATCAAGCGCTGGCACAGGCTGAGCAACAGCGCTGCCGTAAGTCCTCTCAAGGGACTGCTAAGGGAGCCTCCGCTCCTAAATTGCCCTAATTGATGGACACACAAGACTGTACTGGGATGTTAACTTTCCCTGCAGCAGCCCACACAGTGCTATGCTCTGCACTTGTAGCTAGAACAGAACTGGTATCACACCGGTGTTGTGTCTGCTGCTGGGTAGTGCTGGCACAGCACCAGGCCTATCTCTAACCCTCCCAGAGTCAGCAGGCTGGGGGTGGGCAAAAAGTGAGAAAGGAACATCACCAGTGCAGCTGACCTAAACCAACCAAAGGGATATTCCATACCATATGATTTGGTGTCACACACAGCAATAAAAGGTGGAAAAAGGAAGAAGAGGGTAGGAGTGGGCTCTCGTTGCAAAAACATCTGTCCTCCCAAACAACGACTACGCGCATTGAGGCCCTGCTTCAAGGACAAGGTCAAGCATTGTTCAGTTGTGGGAAGCAGAATAATTTCTTTCCTCTGCACTTCCACACAGCCTTTATTTCCCCCCCTCTTTTCCCCCTCCCTTTTCTTTTCCCCCCTCCCCTTTCCCTTTTTTCCTCTTAAATTGTTTAATTAATAATAATCTTTCCTTAATAAGAATAATTTAATTAAAGGGAAAAATAATTATCTCAACCCATGAGTTGTTCTTTCCTTTACTTCTTCCCTTCCTCTTCCAAGGAGGGGGAGTGAGTGAGGGGTTGTGGTAGAGTTCAGCTGCCTAGCAAGGTAAAACCACCACAAAGACAAGGGAAGCTGGACCCTCATCTCTGCTCAGAGCAGGAGGAGGAATCTCCCCCTTGCCCCTGAAGTGCCCCTATGCAATAGGTATGATGCTCTGGGACAAAAAAAAATAAAATAAAAACAACAAACCCCAGGAAAGGGCAAAGTATAAACGTGGACCAGCAAACCACGTATACAAGAACCAGTGCCACAAAAAAAGCACAAAGGGTGCTGGTGATTGGAGACTCCACTCTGAGAGGCACTGAAGTGCCCATTTGCCACCCAATCTCTTGCGAGAGGTTTGCTGCCTGCCTGGGACCCACATCCACAACATCACAAAGAGGCTACCAAGCTTGGTTAAGCGACAGGACTACCACCCATTTCTACTCTTTCATGTAGGGACAAGTGAGGTTGCAACAAGGAAACTATGAAACATCAAAAGGGACTTCGTGGCCCTTGGAAAGATGTTGAACGGATGGGGAACCCAGGTAGTGTTCTCCTCACTCCTCCCAGTTGGAGACCTGGGGACCCAAGGAGGAGGCAATGTACAAATCAGGTGAATGATTGGCTTCAGAGCTGATGCCATGCTCAGGGTTTCAGGTTCTACAGAATCCGCAACCTCCCTGGGCAGCCTGTTCCAGTTTCACCCTCACTGTGAAGTTCTTTTGCATGTTGGTGCGGAACTTCCTGTCATCCATTTTGTGGCCATTGCCCCTTGTCGTGTCCCCACAAACCACTGAAAAGAGGTTGGCCAAATCCCTCTGTCCCCCACACTTCAGTTATTTATACACATTGATGAGATCCCCCCCTCAGTCTTCTTTTCTCCAGGCTGAACAGACTCAGGTCTCGCAGCCTTTCCTCATAGGGAAGATGCTCCAGGCCCCGTATCATCATTGCGGCCCTCTGCTGCACTCTTTCCAGGAGATCCCTGTCTTTTTTGTACTGGTGAGCCCAGAACTGGACACAGTACTCCAGGTGAGGCCTGACCATGGCAGAGTAAAGGGGGAAGATCACCCCCCTTGACCTGCTGGTCATGCTCCTTTTAATGCACGCCAGGATCCCATTGGCCCTCTTGGCCACCAGGGCACACTGCTGGCTCATGGTCAACCTGTCATCCACCAGGACCCCCAGGTCCTTCTCCTCAGAGCTCCTCTCCAGCAGGTCGGCCCCAGCCTGTACTGATACGTCCGGTTGTTCCTTCCCAGGTGCAGGACTCTACACTTGCTCTTGTTAAACCTCACTTGGTTTCTTCCTGCCCATCTCTCCAGCTGGTCCAGGTCTCGCTCAATGGCAGCACAGCCTTCTGGCATGTCAGCCACTCCTCCCAGCTTTGTGTCATCTGTGTACTTGCTGAGGACAGACACTATTCCCTCATCAAGGTCATCGATGAAGATGTTGAACAGGACCGGACCCAGCACCAACCCCTAGGGAACGCCGCTAGTCACAGGTCTCCAGTCGGACTCTGCGCCGCCAGTCACCACCCTCTGAACTCAGCCAGTTCTCAACCCACCTTACTGTCCACTCCTCTATCCCACATTTTCTCAGCTTTGCTAGCAGGATGTCGTGGGATGTCGTAACAAAAGCCTTGTTAAATCAAGGTAGATGACATCCACTGCTCTCCCTCCATCTACCCTGCTGGTGATGTTATCACAGAAGGCAACGAGGTTGGTCAAGCACGATTTCCCCTTGGTGAATCCATGCTGACTACTCCTCATAACATTCTTCTCTTCCAATTGCTTGGAGATGGCATCCAGAACATTTTCTCATTTACAAAGTGTTAAATTTCAAAAGTCTCTTATCTTTCAAGTATCTGAGAAAAGATGGCCACCAGATTAGTTAGGATTTTGAGGGAAGACAACTTTCTCCATGATATCACAAAAATTCTTGCCAGTTGTGATGGCATCCTGTGATTACCATCAATAATGCTGGCTAAAACTGCTTCTTCTCATATTATGCAGTTTCTCATATTTTCACTTGCTGTTATATATATATATATATATACATATATATAACATATATATGTTATATATAGTCCTCATTTTTAATGAGTTCCACAACATCTGTAACATACAGTACTGTTAAAAAGTAACCAATAATCTGACAAAAAGTATATTCAACTACACAGAATCTGAACAATACAGATTGTCTGTAGGTCACTGAACACGGAGTAAACCTGACTCTATGGTATGTTAAGTTTCCCAGTAAGTTGAGTTTCCCCATGCATGCTATGTAACCATCTCATCACTGCAAGGAAAAGATGTTGGAAGGTTTTCCGTATCTCAGAAATACTTTAAAAAAGAAACAAAAAAATCTTTTGAGTTTATACTAATTGCTGCATGAACAATCTTAATTAAGTGAAATTTATTCCAAACAGCACCTAAGTTGCTTATTCTTTCATTACGTCCACAAAAGAGTGCGTCAGCAAACTTGAAGTCTTAAGATCAAAAAAACAAGGTCATGACCCTGTCATATACAGTATTTATCAGTATATTCAGTTGGGTACTTAGGACATGTCATTTCAGTTTCAAGTTACACATTAATCTATAGAGTTTGTCAACAGCACTGGTACATCAGAATTAAGAAAAAAATAGACATTAAAAAAAAAAGAGATAATGTATGCTGTGAAGCACCTCATAGTCCCAAATGAGCAAACATAACTATTAGTTTGCTGTTCAGAGAAAGGAATTCCCAGACTTTATTTTTGTCGTGTGTGTGCGCACACGCAGCAGCACCACTGTTTCTGCTGTCTTCAGCTATCAAAGATGCCTGGACTTCCTACTTCATGTTATTTATGGCTATTGACTTTTTGTCATAATTGTATGCAATAAATAAGGCAAGGTGCTACACACGCAGTAACATTTAGAAATACCAAAGGGTTTTTAATCTCTAGAACTGGCACCCGGTATTTTATTTTTTATACCATATTCCATCACGCAATCCCTTTTAAAACACTAAAAGAATAAGGAAGGGTTCATTGTACCTTTATTGACTGCAAGACACTAGTCCCCTTCTCAGTTTCTATTTTGCAGTTACTGCATTCAATTTTCTGAATCTTCACACAGCCAGTGCCTGATGTTTTGATATCCAAATCTAGAATTAAAAGAGAATTAGCAACAGAACAATAAGACTCAGATCTGTTTAATGTAGTACTTGGTTACAATACAGTAACTACATGCAGTAGGATAAATGCTGTATAATTAATTATCATCTGCTTACCTCTGGCAAGGTACAGTCCTTTAGTGATTTTTTTTTTTTAAGCCATTCCTACACTCCACCTCCACCACACAGCTACCTTAGTCACCATATCTACTAGCAATTCTACCCTGTCACGGGTTTTGGGGTGGGAAAGCTGACAAGCTGTTTGAAACCATAAGGAGTAGCAGCACTCCATCACAGGAGATGTGTTTGTATTAAGTTAGAGTTCACCTTGCTTAGACCTGTGCTGCTTCAGCCAGCAAGCAGCGTAACACAAAAATAGGTACAGAAGCTTGCGTGCACCCTTCTTCCCTAGCCTGCTGGAAGGCCTGACTTACCCTCCGGGCATGAAGAAGCTTGAGTAACTGTTTGCAGTCTGAATCACCTCACCTTATTATTGTTCACAAGCTGACATAAAGAAAACTCACTGGATCTTGTAGATAATGTGACTATCAAGTGAGTAATTTATGGGCTCATTCAGGAGCAGCACAAACATTTTTCTCCTACTTAAACTCAGGGATGAGCTCAAAGGACCAGGGAGAAGCGTGAGAAGGTGCAATCTGGGGATTCTGACTGCAGTAATAACCATTTATTTTAATGGCCACCATAGACACTGGTAAAAGGTAAAGCAAGGAGAAGAAAGAAAAAGTTTTGTCTTTTCTTATGGAAAAGAATCAGAAAAAGAATGGAAGAATATAGAAGAATGTAATAGGTGTCATTTAATATGTTGCAAGAAGCAAGTAATTAGTGCTAGAAGAGATGCAATGAGCTTACTGCACACTAACGACCAGGGGGAACGAGGAAGGGAGAAATCTGGGAAAGAAACCTTAATTTAAGCAACTATGAAAGCCCTCCCTTCATCTTCACCATCTGCTAAGGTGACTGGAAACATTCTAAGAAATAGAGGAGAAGAATCAGAGTATATATAACAGGCTCTGCCCCAACAAGAAACTCCAAGTCAGGCCCACGAAATGGCAGAGGCTGAAGATCAACTGGCACACTGCTGCTCAGACCAGGCACTGGAACCACACTGAGGGCAGCTTGCAGACAACAAAGAGAAAACTCCAACTCACAACAAAGGAAGGTTTTGTCACCTAACAAAACAGGAGGATTCAGTACAGCAGGAGACAGATAAAATATGTTTAATTTCTTTGCTTCACAACTGCTACCTTCTTGCTGCAGTTACCTAAAGGCTAAGGTTAGTGAAGGATGCAGACAGTATTTGCGGGGCAACAATTTGAGAAGAAAAAGATGCCAGAAGAACTGGACTGGAGAAGCAAGTTTCCCAGAAAGCCTTTTTGTTTGTAGATACTGTTTTCTTAGCCTCCTCACAGAGAAAGAGGGAGATGCACAGACCTCCAAGAAAGTGATACTGTGACCAAGATTTTACCTGACTGTACATTTCTTAAATTTAAATTCTTAAATTGAGGCATGTAAAAGCACAAAAGGATGCCGACAAGGGATTGGTGACTAACAGAGGCTGGAAGGCCAGCATTACAATGTTTGTATTGGCAAAGCCTAGGTAGTTTCACCAGACTAAAAATATCAGAGTGGTATTCGAGCTATTTCAATTTGATCAATGCTGATCTGCAGGCTTTTAAGTTGTTGAGACACATAGGTGAGACATTTCCAAAGTGTTTTCTTTCCTGGGAAGTAGTTGGATTGTTTAAATACAGTTCACAGAGACACTGATAGAGGCACAGACATCTGAGCTTGAAAGAGCATGTCCTTGTACAGCACAAACCTGGAGAGTTCAAAAAGGAAAACAGTATTGTTTCTGAAATACAAGCTGTCTTGCTCAAAACTGCTCAGTTCACCCACTGGAAAACTGCATGGTCCTCAGGAGAGCCTACATCCAAGACTTTTGCTAGCTTGCTTTCAGAGAAGAGAAGACAAAAAGCAGCTTGCTTGTGCAAACCTTTAAATTCCATCAGTATGGCAGCTTCTAGCTCTTGTCACTTCTGTTAAAAAAAAAAGAGGAGGCTTAAGAACAGTCAGTTCAGCCATGATACCTACTTAATGAGACTTTGCTAAGAATAAAGATAACAAAAACTTCTGATCCTGCATGGTATATTACAGCCATCATGTGAAAAGTAGACTAGTAATGTAATCCTAGACGTACTGAAGATCTGTGCCAAAATAGGATGCAGAAGTCCACAAATTCATGTGCATGCTGTTAAGAAACACAGCATTCCTGGCCTGGAAACACATTCTTGACCCTTTGCAGAGTCACAGTGCATTGCTAGCCTTGATTGAGGAAGAGTTAGTGGACAAGGAATGCCTGTCACGTGAACTGGCTTCCTGATGCAAGAATAAGTGACTCCCAGAAGAGGCAGGCTAAGAGCTGGATAATATTGCTAACAGAACGTCAACAAACAAGGAGGAATAGGTTACAATCCATTTCAGTGCCAAAGCTCCACAGATAGTCTGATATCTCCTTGGCAAAGCTGAGGGCTGCAGCCAACTTCAGCCACGCAAACCTTGAAGAACGCACAAAGGACTTGCATTGAAAATAGATGTGCACAGGAGAAAAAAAAAGACCTGTGATATGAGACTGCAGGCAGAGGTACCCCAGAAATACCACCTTAACCTATACTATTTAAAATAAATAGCTTATCAGCCTGTTTCCTAGTGACTCACCAGCACTGAACCACTAGAAATACTTCATGATGATCCAATTCTCTGCTTGTATGGGAAGCTTACCAGTACATGACCATACTTGTTAAGATAATTCAGTTTTATTTACTAAGGGCATCAGATTACAGTATTTGCTGCTCTGAGGCTGTAAATCTGCCATGTTTAGGAATAGACACTGATGACTGTTGTTTCTCAACTCAGTTAATATGTTAAGACTTAAGAAAATACACTGTTGAAAACATATCTGTTTTCCATTACATTTACAAAAGAACAAAAAGCAGAAACAAGTATTCCCAGGATCCTGGGTTCTCCCCTCATAAGTAGGATGAAAAAATGTTTAAGTGATAACATAATTTTGTGATATTGGTGATTCACAACAGCTTTCAAAACCCACACGTGCATTCAGCTTGCCTAGTTATGCCTACAAGAATCTACAGTATTTAACCGAAAATGAGAGTGATCTTATGGGCTTACAGAAGACTGACGTGGTATAGTTAAGGTCTCACAAAGAGACAGCTGACACCAGAACAACCAGACAAAAAAACACCGTCTTCTAAATTGGCCCAGGCCTGGAATGCTTGAGGGGACAGAATTTTGGTATTCTACTCAGGGAAGCTTGGCCACTGCTTCAGACTTGATGGTTCTCCTACATGACTTTGGTGTAGCTGCCAGAACAGTCCCTTCCCCAGGGTATAATACAGAAAAGGATTGGAACTGTCCGCTAAAGGAGGTTGTAGAGTCTTCATCCTTGGAGGTTTTCAAAACGTGGAACTAGAAACCTCCTGAGGCCCCCATCAAACCTGAATTACCCTATAATTCTAATAATACATACCTACTAAAACTAAACATAAGAACTACATAGTAAGAAAAGAAGGATGATTCTCAAATTCTGGTTATGCCAGACCTCAGCTGGCTTTACCTGAGGGTTTAATCAAGATACACTAACAAGAGAGAGCTGGTTTCAGGGTTAGTCAGCACATGCTGTTCTAGATGCCAAGTGGGATTCCCTTCCTCTGATGAGCAGACTCACAACCTACAGCTATGTGCCTGTACCATCACTGGAATAAATAGCTAAGATACATACACCCTGAAGTAAAATAAATAAAAAATCTGCTAGATTAAGGAGCAATTCATCAACATCTATTATTTGTGAAGGTTAAATGTGTCAGAGGATGATAAGATTGAGTAGGATATTGAAAGACTATGCACAGCACAAGACTAGCCACTGGAACAGAAACAGAGCATCCTTCAGCAGTCAGCCCGGTAGGGCTCATACAAGTTCCCTTTGGTTTAAGGTCTGTATTTAAACTTGTCATCCAGCACCTTCTGCAAATGTTCGTCAGGTTCTGTGGAGTTTTAGCCAACTTAAAGCTTCCTGGGTAAGTTCCAACCCAAATTGCAAAAGCTGTTCTGAAATGCTTTCACTTCTAAAAAGGAAACTAGCTAGAATACTGTAAGGACATCCACATCGACTTCTCAACTTCTTACAGTCGAGTGCTAGAAAAGTGTTGAGATAAAACAGTCTAAACAGAACAGGGCCAACACCCTCACATGGGCAAGGAAGGCCAGAGAAAAGCCAGAATGTTGAGAGAGGAATGCTTACAGCATTGTTGGACTTCACAATCTAAGGGTCATTTCTAACCAAAGTGATCCTGCGATTCCAGTTGTGTGCTTCTATGAGTCCAGAGCCTTTTCTGACACTATTTCTAGTCTGAGATGCATTTTCCAAGGAGTGAGATCTTGTGCACTGATGTTTAATGCACATTTCTTTCCTACCACAGGAAAAGGAACAACCCAAAAAACAAACAACTACTCAGAGAATCCAAAAGACATGCCAGAGCTGAAGTGGAACCTTACTGGCAAGTAGCTTCACTGAGGACAAAAAAATATTTACATCAAGAGATTTATCTCTGGATATGTCTAGATAGCACAAAGAGACAATACTAACATTGTGCTAATTATGGTGTAACAAACACCAAGTAGTAGAAGGTGACTATAATCCACAGACTGTACAGGGTACCCAAATTGTATAATCTTACCCCAAAACTAAGTGGAACGACTTGCTTAGAAACCCAGAAGCTAATAAAGCCCATCTCAAGAATGGGAGGAAGGAGACTGGGAGTGTCTGCAGAGTTGGTTGATGTTCAATACATAACATGAACATAATTTCAAAATAGGACAACGGCTAAATTAATTCTTTTTATTAGAATTCATTGCTAAGGCCTTGAGGAAGGTTCTCCACATTCAAGCTCTTTATGAAGGCTGAGATTTTCCAGGTCTTAACACAATGAATTCTCCCCTCCCATCCTTCAAAAAAGAGTAACAAGCATCAAGCAACACAAACTAGTCATTCAAACACCCTTTAGAAAACAAGGTATAAGACTGCTGCTTAACAACTACAACAAAAAGACAACTGGTGTCAGAGAAATGAAGGGTAATAAACGAAAGGATGGGTTTTGGTTTGATTGTTTGTAATCTGGGATGAACTCTATTAGTAAACTACAGAGAAGCCAACATAATCTTTGTATGTGCCAAGCAGGGAAAAAGAAAACCAACCACAAAAACCCAAGAAAATAAGAACCTAGCAGATAGACAACTCTTCGGGAAGATTTGAATCTACAAGCAGATGACACTCCTGCCTCATGACACTGCTACTGTTTGGTGAAAGAGGCAATGAATACACTGATAATATTTGGTCTGCTCACAAACACTGACCTTGGACTTTAAGAAGTCTTCGACAAAGTCCTGGATCATTTTCTGACTTTTAACTATAAATTATGCATCATCTCAAACACTTTGTGAACTTGGAAATCAGTACGAATAGCAAAGTTGAAAACTTTTCACCAGCTGAATTATTCAGATTTGTTAAAACTGACTGACAAAGTGAAGATGATCTTGGAACACTGCGCACTTGTGTGAGAAAATAGCAGGAGTTCAATGGACAGTACACCTCAGGGAATCCTTTGCCAAAAGGCATGGAGTTTGCCAGTAAGCTTTCACCACGGCGCTGTTTACACATGTAAATGGACAAGCACTTGGATGAGAGATCCACCGAGGGTCTGAGCTATATCAGGCTCAGAAGATGCCCAAGCTGAAAACAGCTGACAGTACACTTGGCTGTTTGCCCTGTTCTTACTCTTCCCTAAGCATCCTCTTATGCCTGCTGCTGGAGACAGGACAGAGAACTAGTTGAATTCATAGTATGAATTAGTATGGCTATCCTAAATGAGTCAAAGTCGAGATGAGTAAAAAGATTAAGGGTTCTGAATGCCTTTGCTATAGGAGTTAGGAAAAGCAGTAACTGAGAAAATTTAATGCGGGGGTCCAAAAACCTCTCAGATGACACATATTAAATGTGAATTGGATAGGATTATTCACCATTTCTCATAGCACAGCTGCAGCAGAGCATCAGAAGAAATAAAGCAGCAGGGAGGGGGGGAAACAACAACCAGCAAAACCGAATCACCTCTGGGTCAACAGCTCGCTAAGCTCATCGAGGGGAATTACCCCTGCAAGCTCACCCTTTGCCATCCCTGAACTTAAGGCCACCATCAGTGCTTCAGTACGGATGCCTGCTGTTACCAGCAGAGACGGTGGCTCTCAGAAATGGTTTGTAGGTAGACGTTTGTTGGTAACAGTGGCTATGGTGGCTCTCAGAAACGGCTTGTAGGTCGCGTACAAGAAGCCTTGCCCAGACTTTTCCCTTGTGTCAAGACGATGACGTGAGACTCACCCTAAAAAGAAGAGCTGCCCTTGGCATTTCATCCACTTTTGCTACCGCTTCTTCCAGGCGATTTTGACCCCCGAGGAGGGCCACACAGCAACCCCCACCCTCACGGCCCCAAAAGCGCCCGCAGAGGTGCCCAGCGCCCACCGGGGACCCCCACCCCCCACCCCGCAGCGGCCCAGCGCCCTCCCCACGGCACCGGCTCCCCCCTGCCCACCCACCTCACCCACCGAACTCCGCCGGCGCCCGGACCTCCACGGCGGCCCCGCTGCCCACGCCTTCGGCCGCGATGGCGGCGAGCTGCAGCTCCTCGTCGTACCGCACCCGGACGCGCTCCGGGTCCCGCCTGTCGCCGCGGACGGTGACCAGCAGCAGGCGGTCGGAGCCCGGGCGGCGCCGCGGCTCCAGCGGCCTCACGCTCACCTCGCACGGCAGCCGCACCCGCAGCCGCCCCCGGGGGCCGACCTCCAGCTCCCATTCCTTCAGGGGCTTGCGGGCGCCGCCGGGCGCGGCTGAGGAGCTGCTCCAGGCGCGGGGCCACCAGCGGCAGCCCGCCCGCAGCGCCCTCATGGCGGCGCCCCCTCCCTTCCTCCTCCTCCTCCTCCTCCTCCTCCTCCCTCCTCCCCCCTCCCCGCCTCGCCAAGGTCACGTGACGCCTCGTAAACAGGCGGTGGCCGCCATGAGCGCCCCCCGCCGAGGAGGCTCCTGGGAGTCGTAGTTCGCGGAAACTACCCGGGTGTTCTCATTGGGCGGCGGGGGGGGGGGGGGGGGGAAGGGGAGGGAGGTGAGGGCTCGCCTTCGGCCGCTATTGGGCGGCGCTAGAGCCAATGGGAAGGGAGGGGGGGGAAAGGGGAGGGGGGGTTGAGGGGAGGGGGAGGAGGCGGGCTCGCGTTGCCATGGGAACGGGGACGCGGCGGGCGGGGCGGGGCGGGGAGCGCAGGTGAGGCTGGGGGGGGCTGCGGCCGCCTCAGGCCGGGGTGGGGGGGGCACCACATTTGCCGAGCTCTCCATAAATAAATCACCTTAAATACAACAGTCGTCTGCGGCTTGTACGCAAGTGGGGAGCCCCTGCGTTCAGCTAAAAGCTTTCTGTGCCCTCCCCCCCAGCTCGCGGTGCTGTTGTACAGCGATTAAAAAGGGGAGGTGCGGCTCCACAGCCATTAAAAAGGGGACGGGGGGGGGGGGGGAGTTTTGTGGGGCCAGGGCTGGCTTCGTGCCCCCGAGCGCCGAGGGAGGCACAGAAAGGTGCTGCCCCACACCACAACAAATAATGAAGCCCGGGGATGTCTGTTGGGTCCTCCCTTTTACACCCCATGGTGGTATTTTGTGTGTGTGGGGGGTGTTTTTCCCCCAAAATAACCCTACAAGCCACGCAATAGGGCATGTGCTCGCCCAGCTCCTTCTGTCCCGTTACCCTCACGTCTGCCTATGTTGCTGTGCCACAGGTTGCGTATTTTTGAGCCCGAGGGGGAGGAAGGCGGCCCTGGCGCTCCTTGTCCGGCGGTAATTTCCTCAGTGGAAGGCTCGGTAAGGCCTCGTGCTGACCGGCAGAGCTCTTCGGGTTCACTCACTGCTTTGCTTTGTGTTGTTCAGCCTCAAGAATCATCAAATGCAGCCCAAAAAGGGCCTGCCTGCCGTACGCTGGCTTAGTGTAGAGGAATAGGATTCTGGAGAGTGGAAAACGGACCATGAAATATCTCGGGACGTGAGGAGGGATGGATGTTAATTTTTCCAGGTCTTTAGAAATAGTTGATTTTTGAAATATACATACACACACACACACACATATATATATATTAAGCAATTCTTGCTGTTGAGCCCGAATACTGAATCCACCTGTTCGCTGCACAAGTTGCCGGGGCAGCAGCAGTGAGCCAGCAGTGCAAGGCGCTGCAAGGCTCTACAAAGCTCTGCAAGGCACTGCAGGGCTCTGCAAGGCTCTATAAAGCTCTGCAAGGCACTACAAGGCTCTGAAAGGCACTACAAGGCTCTACAGGGCTCTACAAAGCTCTGCAAGGCACTACAAAGCTCTACAAAGCTCTGCAAGGCACTACAAGGCGCTGCAAGGCGCTGCCGCCGGGTGGCAGCCGGCCCCACGAGTCCCCTTCGCTGCCGCGGGGACCAGAGGAGTTTAAGCCTTGGCTAAGTGCAGCGCAGTTTTGGTTTTCCTCCTTTTTTTTTTTTTTTTTCCTACTTCTCTCCATTAGATACATGCTAGGAACCTAAACATCCTTCAAAATGTATTTATAAATACTGAAAAAAAAAACCCCACACCCTGAAAAAGAGGAACTGCTAGGAAGAGTTCTTTCTCCATATAAACTAAACTTAATGTTTTTAAAGTTTTACTTATGCCATCTATATTTTGGCTATAATGTTGATTCACTTTCATTTTCATGCTTTTGATTGATTTCCAGTTGATTACGCCCTGCAGGAGTATCCTCGTGCTGAAGTTATTCTCCTGCCGAGGTTCCTACCTGCAAGAACGCTTCAAGTTAATCACAGAATCTTAGAATCATAGAATATACAAGTTGGAAGGGATCCAAAAGGACCATCGAGTCCAACTCCTAGGTCCCCAAAGGAACACTCAAAAAAAAAAAAAATCAGATCAAGTTAACAGAAAGTGTTTGAGCAAAGTTTACCACACACAGGGTTAGCTGCTTATCAGTGTTCCTTCATATAAAGCTTAAGAATTTTGGTGTCAGGATATAGTCGTTTTGTTTTGTTTTTTAAAATTTATTAAAAAATCCTATGCGATTCTACCGTGAAATATTTTTATGACATTATTTTAATCCATTTGTTGTAGCTGGCGATTTATATTTCTCAGCATCTTTCTGAACTCCTTCCCTGAACTTTCCTATTTCTTAATAAGTCATCTGTTGGGCTTGGTGGGTAGACAAAGCTTTTTTGTTTGTTTTCCTCTGTAATCTAGTGGGTGTGTAGTGATGGTAACAGTTTCTGCTCAGGGGTGGCAGAGAGAAGCTGTCTCCAGAACACACAGGGGTTTGGATTTCAGGGTTGTTTTTTTGTTTGTCACGTTACCAGATATTTTCTGAGGAAAGTAAGTTCCGCATGGAAACCAAGTGAAAAGGGAAGTGACAAACCTCACCATTCAAATCCTCCTTATCTTAGCCATATCTAACTACAACTCCAGCAGCTAGAGTCTGTGGGGTGCTCAGGGTGATTCCATCCCAAACAGCAGGGACTTGAAAACAAACAGAAACAAGGGAACTCATAACAGAAATCGTTAAGCAATTTAGGTATGCAGTGTGCTGTCATTTCCCCAAAATAGTTGTCTATGGAATTGTACAGTCTAATCAAACACTCTGAATTACACAGGTATAATGCCCTATTGTATACTATGTAATTTTAATTTCAGCTATCACTTAATGTTGACATAGCTTTGTGTTTTAAAGGCACAGCCCTTCATGCTGAACCACTAGCTCTGCCCAGTTAAAACAGAGGTCCTGCTATTTACCAGACTGTAAACTTCAGGAAACAAGCATTAGGAAATAAAAGCTTAGGGGATGAAAAGAACATCACTGGGCCATTGAATAAATCCATGGTACTCCTGTGTTACCAATATCATCTGTAGATCTCATCTCTTCCCTTCTCTTCAAAGAAGATATGGTAGAACTGGAAAAGATGACAGGGACAGTAGAATGCAGAGAAGGGTTTTCATACCAGTAACAGCAGGTAGGTTGGGCTCTTCAGCCTGCAGAAAGGATTACCAAATGAAGAGACAGTGCTAGAAAACACCTAGTGGCACAGAAGGGTTGAGATTATTCAGTGACTCATGCAGTAAAAGAACTAGGTGATTCAAAACAAGCAAAAAGAACTGTTCACGTCATGCAGAGGTGAGGTGAGAAACTCCATTCCCTCAGATTTTGCAGATACTGAATGTTTTGCATGAGTTTAAGGTGAGAGTGGATGAGTTCGGGGAAGCATCACTGTACTGTGACTGAGGGATTCTTCTGCCTGCCCCCAGGCATCCAGTGTTGGCTGGAGGCGTGCTGAGCTAGATCGGCTCTGGGTCTTTCCAGGTATCGCTGTTCAGATGTTCCAACTGAATTATTTATGTTTTTTCTTACTCATTCAGTGTAAAGCACAAAGTCAGTTGTCTTGGTTTCAGAGCCATGTTTATTTTTTAAGATCTGTGTGTAAAAGGAAGCAGCATAAAGATGTGGATAGATACCCGGTGTCATGCCCAGTAGCTCGTCTGTTCTGGTCATTGTCTCCCTGCTCTGGGTGCTGCCTCTGCCTCTCTGAGCAGGACAGATGGGAACGTGGCGGACTTCTAGTCAATTATGTTCATATCACTGATTTGGAAATATTCAGGCTTCCTTAGTGGATTTTGCCTGAGAAACTAATCCTATGGCCATTGCTCTCACAGATCAGTGGTGAGGGAGAAGGAAAGAACATCCCCCTTAGAAAAGAAGGAAACGGTGCACAGCATCCACTGGTGCAGCTGGCTATGGAAGGAGATCCATGTCTGTGGCCTCAGTTCAACCTAGTTTCACTTTGCACCTACTCATTTAAACTTGTCTAAACCTTAGACTTGTGTTCTTGTATTAAACAAAAAAACCTTTGGTGGGTTGGAACATTTATATGTCAGTCTATACCAGTTTAACTAACCTGGCTTAAATGAAATATCAGTTTTGTGTGGCAGCAAAGAATGAGTGAGGGAATAGTTTAAGAAATTATATTTTCATAATGAAGGAAAGCAGCACACATGTCAATGTATAATGTACCATCTATAAATCCAGCTGTGAACCTGCATCCAATATTAGTAATAAGCTGCATCTGTATGTCCACTGGAGTTAGCCTACTTCCACAAATAACTGCTCATTGTTTTAATTCATTTCACAGACCTCACAGCCTCAGAAGTTATCAGATTGGAAGTACAAATTAACTTGAATGTACATTCATACACAAGTTTTAATAAAACAGTTTAAAAGGCATTAATTTAACATATTCTCTTCATCATACAACAGGTTTTGTCTCCAGCAATAACAACGTAAACAATTTGATGTTACTCTAACAATGAATTCATACCTTTATTCCTGTAACAATGGCTTAGAGAAAAATAATGTGCTTTATGTATTTTTTTCATTGTGCTTAAAATTAAAAAATCACGTTCAGGTTGGGCTTGAAGCGTAAGACTGGGTAACTGATATCAAAATCTTATTGACAATTTTCTGAACCAGAATCTTTTTCTAATTCATTTAATAAATGCAAGGAATTAAGATAAGGTTTAATGGGTTCATCACTGCATGTTAATGAAGTTGATTATGTGAAGCATACTTCCCTCAACAGGGACTTTTACAAGACTGGTGTCTTCTTAATTAGTCTAGCTGATGCATCTGCATACACAGAGCTGTATCTCTTCATGTTCAGAATGAAATTTTACTAGTTTTACTACTTTTTGCAGTTGTCATTCTGGAAAGAGCCAATGCAGCTAAGCACGACCTTTCTGCATTCCGCACTGGCATTTGTATTAACACTGCTGTTTGCTGGAGAGATACTGAAGTAAAGGTGCTGGAATTCGTCATGGGAATCTGATTTTGGACTTTTGTTATTGCTGTCCTGAAGCTGTTTCACAGGACGGTTCTCAGTGTGATTTGACCTGGGTTCTAAAATGGACTTGTAATTCCAAGGCCTTGGTATTATTTGCAGTTCTAGAGTTTGAGAACATTCATGTTTATTGAACTATTCTGTAAGTTTAGAAATCATTCCAGCTTTCATTTCTATTTGAATTAAACCATTTATAAGATACTGCAAAAATACAATTTTCCTACTTTGATTTTTGAACTTCATATATGTGATTTTCTGTAAGCTAGATTTTAAATATAATTCTATAGTAGGTAATTGAAGAATGCTAAGCTTTGTATATCTTTTGTTACAGTACCACTTCCTAATATTTTGAAAAGGCAAGTCCGTTCCCTTCCTTCTTAGTGCTTATCACACTAGCTAAGGCTAACTTTTCTCCTCTGGCTGATGTGTCTGTATTTGTGTCTTATCATTATGTTTTAAACTTGTCATATCCAGGAGATTGTTTTTGTTTTCTTTCTGCCCAGCAAATTGGAGTCTCTAGCAACAATTTTTTTGTACTACCGTACTCTGAAGAAGTGTTAACTTGCATCAACTGCAAGTGTTTGATTTGCATCAACTCTGGTTCAAATACAAGTATCAACAAAAATGCCTACACAGATGAAGCTCTCAGTTTTTGGCATCTCCCTGCTTAGAGTTTCTTTCACTTGTGCTTTTCCCACTTTCTAAATTCTTCTGATATATTCAGAATCACAAAAGCAGCAGATATGAACGTGAAATGCATATTCTAAAAATTTCAGCACTTTTCTTGGTGAAAAACAACTTTAGTAATCATGTATACATGCTTATGTACAGGGCTTCAGAGTTTATTTCTTGGCCTCTGCGGTGTTTGCAGTTGTTTCACAATGTTTTGACTCCTTCAGGAGAGATCATGAAATTGCTTTTTTTTTTTTCCATAAGCAAATACAGCTGCTGAAATCTCTCTACAAGTCAAACTGTTCTTGAAGAAATTCCAAAAAGCACTGAAGAAAGTCATAAACTTACCAGTACAAGTTTTGCTACCTTTATAGACAACTAATTTTTCAAAAGATGGCTATGCACAGCACAACATTTTTTTGTCCATTTCCCCACCACAGCTGTATAAAGAAATCACATCTTTCTGAACCATCAGACTTCTGGTTTTGGAATGTAAAATTACTCTGGTTGTTTCATTGGAGAAATCCAATATATACTATTGCCATATTCACAAAAACCCTCCTTGATTTTATTATGGTTTTAATTTGGATTCTTTTTGATTTATTATAATTTTTTTTAAAGGAGAGAAGTCTCCCATATGTTATGTGAATGGCTGAATGATGTCAAGATAATATGGTGTAAGTCCTGCGTTTTGGCAGCTGATAGGGGTTTTATCATGACTGTACTACAGCAGAATACAATGTTCCCTGCATAATAGTTACTTTCAGTAATAGTTACTCTAGAAAGATCCAGTAGAGTCAGGTAACACTTGCAGCCGTCAGCAATCTTTCTCCCAAAATTTTGAACTAAAATATTAGGATGCTATTTGTCAATTCACTGCATCTAAGTCCCACTGTAGTGAATTTGGGAAGGAATGCTTGAATTCCTCCATATATGCCCTGTCTTCACTTTCCTCTGTGTTTTGTTCCACAAACATGCTTGCTCCCCTATCTTACTATGTCATGGCTAGATTTCTGTGTGCCAGAGAGGTTCTCCATCCCTTCTCTTCCTTTTGTAAGGTGTTTATTGCCTCTGGTCATTCTGTATCTCATACAACTTTTTCCTAAAATATTTGTCTTGTTTTGTGCCACCTTCATGCAAAAGGTCAATATTTTAAAACTCTGAATATAAAAAACTCTTTAAGATACTGTTATGCCAGATGGTTTTGGCAGCCATTAATATTTGATGTCATGAGAAGTACGGACCTGACTGACATTGCTATGTCCGATCAGGGTGCCAGGAGCGTTGCATCCCCCATATTCAACCTCCCATTCTCTGTTCCTGGCTCTGTATTTTCACGTGCCTCAGCCAATTCTGACAATCGATGCCTAAGAACATAGTCCTGAAGTGCTGAACTGGGATAATAACCACAAAGTGAAGTTACATAAAGTTATAGTAACTTGTCGTTAAGTCTCATCTTGCTCAGAAGTAAATGCCCTTGGTCTAGCTGTTCTAAGTGCGGAGATCTTAAGAGATTTCTATTCCTAAGGAGAGCTGTGAAGGTGGGATTTGCCCAGACATAATTGTAGGAAAGTTATATTTTTCAAAAACTCTACTTGTTCCAACTTTCTTCTATTTCTCTCCCTATGTATTTTTTCCTAAACTGTGTCCTCTAATTTGGGATAAAGTTTATACTAAAGCTATGTTTATAAAATCTGCATGTTAGCTTCTTTTAGCACTCTTTTGGAAAAAGAACAAAACAACAACAAACAAGCAAACAAACAAAAACCAGATCCAACACTGTACTAGAGATCTAAATATCACTTAAATCCTGTAAGATTTTCCTCGAGTGGTTAGTTCACTTGGATATTTCTCAGGATCATATTATTTTAACACAGGTCACGGATACTAAAAATGTGACTTGCTCCATAACTGAAATGTTAGTGTACTACATAAGAACTCTGACAGGAGGAGATCTTAGGATAATTTTTTTTCCCCAGTATTTCTCTACCTCCTGTTCTTAGATATTATACCATGTTTTCTCATTTCTTATGTTTTTGTTTGTTTGTTTTGTTGATGGTGGGTTTTGTTGATGGTGGTGGTTTTTGGTCTAGTTATTTATTTATTCGTCTTTTTAAGTTTGACAATAGAATGACTTAGAAACACAAATAATTTTAGTGATATTGCTCACAAAAGTTAGACGGTGTCTTGTCCTCAAGACCTCTATGTTCTGTGAAGGGGCTCCCTTTCTATGTATTTTCTCCCTGCAAGGTCAGGAGGCAAAGTGAAGGGTGGGTTTACGCTGGGTGGAGAGAAGAGAAAGCACATTCGTTCATTAGTCCTATGGAGATGGCAGAGAGAAGATCCACCACCATCCACCTGGACATTTCCATCTACCTGAAGGCAACAGTTGGGGTCTCCAGAGATTTTCAAAACTGTGGTAGTCAAAGCCCTAAGGAACTGGATTTAGATTTGAAGTTAGCCCTGCTCTGAGCAGGAGAGAGGACCAGATAACCTCAGAGGTGTTTTCCAGCCTGAATCTGTTATTCAAAGCCTGCTCTTTAAGAAATATTGTTCTGTGTGTTCTCGAACATTTATGTAAAGATAGCATAGTCAACTGTTAGAGGACTTTTAAAGTACTCAAACAATGATGGAAGGATAATGCTACCTCTTAGAAGTCTTTCATGCAGTTATAATTGTGGACCCAGCCAGACTGCTCACATTCTGGCTTTTATTATTTGAATAATAATTCAAAATAATTCAAATAATTGGGTCGCACATCTTGATGTTGTGTTCTTTACACTACCTGTTTATCTTACACATATGTATCCCAGGATCTAATTAACTGAGTTTTGTTATTCTCTTACTTCCTAGAGCTTCAAAAAATGAGTCAGGCTGGTGAAGAAAGTTCCAGTTCCAGTGACACAGAACTGGAAATCGAGGAGGAGCAACCCATCTGTGCTCTAGCTCCAACCGTTTATACCCGAGACGAGGGATCGACTGACGTAACAGCAAGTCCTGCATTTCAGTGCTTAGATGAGGTACCATGCACCCTAGCTTTCACTAGCTATAGCAGTGCATATTGTATTAAAAACAATTAACCTGAAATATATATTTTATTGTTAAGAGTTACCATAGGCTACCTAGAGCTCCCCTATTTCTTCTCTAATTTTTATTCTAAGTTATATGAATGTTTTGTGAAGCAGAAGCAGAGCATATACTTCTTGCTGGGGATGGTGTGCTTAAGGGATATCCATGTTATTTCTGTCAGTGGTCATGGCTTTAAGGGGAATGGACATAGAGATATCTTGTTTTTTTTTTTTTTTTGTTTTTTTTTTGTAGCTATAGAGGTTATTGCATTAATGTTCATAAATATCTTAAGTGTGGGAGACAGAGGGATTTGGCCAACCTCTTTTTAGTGGTTTGTGGGGACAGGACAAGGGGCAATGGCCACAAAATGGAGCGCAGGAAGTTCTGCACCAGCATGCAAAAGAACTTCTTCACGGTGAGGGTGACGGAGCACTGGGACAGGCTGCCCAGGGAGGTTGTGGAGTCTCCTTCTCTGGAGATATTCAAGGCCCGTCTGGACGCCTACCTGGGCAATTTGCACTGAAGTAAGTTCTCAGCAGATATTTGTCTAATTTGTTCTTTAAAACATTAAACTCTCCTTTAAAAGTCCAGGGCAGTTAAAATCTCAAAGACAACTGACCTCTTGCCTTACAGAAATCCTCCTATTTACTGAAAGTATGGAAACTGCACTTTGGGGAATACTTTGTTTTCCAGATATTCATGTACTTTCTCTAAAGATTTTCAGATGTGATGGAATTTTTGATATACCGAGAAGAAGCATACACCTGGTATAAGATGCCCTCACCCCTCCCAAAGTAAAATAAAACTAAATGGTATAATGATATTCTGAAGTATATATTCTTTTCCTACTTTGTTTTCCTTATTTTAGCTCATGGGAAAACTTATTTTTTCTAGCCTCTTTCTAGGAAACACTCAGATCATTTGGCTGATTATTTTTCCCAAAACATCTTTCCTAGGAGGTTATTCTGCATGTCAAATTTAAGGCCAACTTGTTTAACTCAGTTAACATTGAAATCCATTAAGGGAAAATATAAGGTAACTTTAGTATTAGGAGTTGTTCCCAAATTGAGAAAAATTTTCTGTGGAAAACCAAAGTAAGCGATTTACATAGGATTTCATAATGAGCTCTTTTGGCCATTTTGTCACTTTTTAATGGGGAACTAGTTGACTCATTCATTCTTACCATACTTTTTAACAGTTAGTACTTGTGATACATGAGTCAGTTGGACTTTTCATCCCTTATTCACATTTCTTCTCTTTCACTGCCATATTTTTGTTTTTGTTTGTTGAACTTTATACATCATTCAGAGATAAATATATGACTTTGGTCACCATAGAGGTTGCTGCATTGATACTGGCTTTAGTCTCTTGGAACTGCTTTCAAATTTTTTCCACAGAAACTGAATTGTATTATATTTTCTCTGGCTTACTGGCTGCTCATTTCTGCCTTTAGAGCAGCAAATGCTCATCAGAAGGGACACCTTTAGATATTTTCAGACTTATCTGAGAATGGTTATAGTCCCTCTGGCAGGAAACCTTCCAGTCAAACCAGTCGTGTTTTTCTCACGTAAATAGCAGAAACTAAATTGTAAAATATGTAAATTGCAAAAAGGCAAACATGCAGACCTCTCTCTCCTTCCTTTTTAGTAACACATAGTAACGCTCTTTAGCCATAGGGGGTTGGTTAAAATATTAAAAACTGGATAGAGGTTTGAACAAAAGCCACTCAGTCCATCATGACTTGCTTCTTTTCACCAGCGTTTTTATTTATTACCAAGATGACATCAACCTAACTCAATACTTCCACTGCTGTTGGTTAGAGGACTGTCATATATTCACAAAATGAACTTTCCACTTCTATTAGCCTTAGTTGTTATGTCCTCGGAATAAAGACTTTTGCTCTAACACTTCTAATTGAATTCCTTTTCTTGTGTGTCTTATCTCATATCCTGTTTTCTTCTAGTATACACCATTAGAAATAAATCAGTCTGTGTGGTGTTAATGATTTTCAATTAGATACAATCTCCTCTTTTTCTGAAAAAAAGAGAAATCAAATGGTGGGAGGGTAGCTCCCCTAGTTTGAGGCCTTTTTCACTTAGTATAATGTCAGCAGTTCTTGTTAGGTTTTAATCAAGAATGATGTTTGAGCTTTTCTATGGTGTGCTTTTTCTTTCTCTTCCTTTTGTTGGCATGTTCTTGGCTTAAAAAGGTATTTCTTAGTTCTCTGAAATGTGTACATCTTTAAAAAAAAAAACAGAAAAAATATTCTACAATATTTATCATGCGTTTCTTCATAGTGGGCGCTTCCAGGGAGCTATTAGTTCTGTAAAATGCTTCACTTCTGAATAAAAAGTGCATTACTATTTGCCAGATGCAGTGAACTGGTACCTTGTTTGGAAGTTACCACAGTAATCTCTTTCTGCTAATGAACACGGCCTCTTTATGTGCTAAATCTGAACTTGCAGAAGAATTAACTCCTTTGCGAGATTTCTATGATTGCTAGTGTCACGCCATGTTTCTTTTTGCCAGTGTCCAAGCATCCTATTGCCACCACCCATTGGGAAGCAGAAAGCCTCTCACCACACTCTCAGTTAGTGACCAAAGAATATTTTTCATCACTATTTCGAATCTTGGAGTCTTTCTGAGGTTAACGAACCTCTTACCCATTACTACCAAAAGTGGAGATCTGCTATTAAAAAAAACATTAATCAGAATCCTGGTTCTACTGGAAACATAGAGCAAAGTCTGTGCTTACCAAAGACAGAACAATACAGTGACATACATGCCAAGCAAGTTTCACTTCTGCTGATCTGAAGCTGATTCACGTGGGGCTGTTAGCTAGAAGAGCTGGCCATGAAATGGTACATACGTTCAGCGCTTGAATGTGGTTTTAGGAAAAAGTACTTTCCATTTTTCTCTTTTTTACTCATCTGCGCTATTATATGAAGGTTGGCTACAGCTTTCAGATATGAACATTAATAACCAGTAGTTCATATATTTTTAATGGCATTCTGATATTTGACAATGCCACTCAAAATATAGCATTTTATTTTATTTTATTTTATTTTATTTTATTTTATTTTGAATATTTTTTTTTTGGCTAAGAAGCTGTTTTTTAATTCTCTCCTAACTTAGGTCAGAAGGTAGATGTAAACAGCTTTCATTTTTTTATACGAAAATGTTAATATAACTTTAAATGTAAAATTTCCTAAAAAAAAAAAAAAAAAAGCTAGCTTGATAGACTAATATAGATTTTTTTTTTTTTTGGTAACCATAGCGGTGGCTAATTTGCTTCAGTACACTCCAAACGTGTATGGGCTCTAACAAAGATGTGAAAATCTTAACACAGCTGTTGAATGCAAACAACATTTTCAAACTTAAGCTGATCCTGGCACACTCCACGTTACATGCTTCAAAGTCTCCTGGCACGACAAGAAAAGCTATATTAATATGCTGGCACAGACAGGAAAGACAGATGTTGCCTCCACCCACAGGAACCTAACTGCTAATTAAATAAACATTTTTTACTTTGTTGATATGGTCACTTGGAAAGTGAGCTAGGGATTATAATGTGGCTGTAAGCTGGAGTCTCTGTTTTATTGTAAAAGCTTTCAGCAAACGAGCAATATTTTGCATAATGGATGTTAAAATCTGATTAGCGTTTGTGATGGGAAACTTGATTGTTCTAATTGGTCGTAATTCCTGTTAGAAGCTGTAAAGGAGTGGGATGAATCTGCAGATGCCTTTAACCAGCAGGAGGAAGAACAGACCCGATGTAATATGCTCTTTCTATCGAGAAGTTCTTTTTGCAAGGCGAAATCAAGCGTAAACCAAGCCAGGAGTCTGTTGGATATATTGAGGTTATCATAAAGCAAGTAGCATTTCTTTTGATTTCTAAAAAGTATGTTTGAAAGCAAACACTATTTACAATATGTTGTTTCTTCTATGCTATCAAGTGCAGATCTTGTTATGATCTTCGGCCCCTGAAGGCAGTGGGGCTGGGAGAAGGAATAACCCGTAATTGCAGTGTCTTCTTGCGCTTCAGCCTTTCCTCAGAAATTTCTGAGACTCGCGAGACTTAAAAAGACAAGCATATTATTGTCTTATGTTCCAAAACTATCTCCTTCTTTCCCCTTTTTCTCACCCAAAATACCTATTTGAGACCTGATATTGCGAACCAGGGCAACCCTGTGCATATATCCAGCCGTTGCTTACGGCGGTTCTGCCAGCACAATGATGTGGTGAGGAAGCCAGAGCAATGCTCACTGAACAGTAAGCATTTTTTTATTCCAAAAACCTGTGTTCAAGTGCTCCTTAATGAACACAACCTTAAAGATCTGTGCTGAGAAGAATCCGTTATCTGTTGGATATTTGTACAAGTCATCAACTCTGTGTAATTGCTTAGAAAACAGCAGTTAAAACACACTTATTTTTTCCCCCTGTGTAATTCTAAATGTTGGCATACTGTTTGGGTAGAACTGTACTATTAATTAGACCTACAGTTTGACTTTATTGTGTAAACGTTATAATAATAGGTAATAGGGGGTATTTTTGTCCAATTATTATTTTCCAAATGGATTCTTCTTTTACTTAGATCAGAATAAAAGGTGAACAGGAAGTTAAAAAATAGTATTGATGCGTATCCTATTCTCCTGACTTGTGTGAGTGTTAGATTTGACACATCATCTTAAAGCATTGTTTTCTGTTTCTGCTTAACGTTGAGGCTGATGGCCAAGTTCACTTCTGGCAGAAATATTATAACTCCATAAAAATTTCATGAAAGCTGTGAATGTAACCTATCACTTTACTAGGTGGAATGTTTGCATTTATCAGGGACTGCGGATGGTTTTGGTCAGCTGTTTTTCTTTGACAGTTATGTCAATGTCTTCAGGCCCATGTATAACATATTTTTTTTATCTCCTGGAAAAAAGAGGAGAGAACACATTGATGAAAATATTTTGAATCTCTTTTTTTTTTTTTTGGTAGGCCGGTATTTATGCATTTAGTTCTTATCTCCTTTCTTTTTGAACACTTAAACGCCCTTGCTGTTTTGATTTTTCTATGACCTATGTGTCATAGAAGTTAAGTAAATTTGGTGCTTTTATTTTTTATTTTTTGCTTGATTTTGGTTTAGGTCATAAACATAGTGTTCTGGGTGTGGGTTTGAGAACCATCTTAATTTCTTTAAAAATACTCAAAAAGGGGAAATTTATTTTCCACCACAGTGTCAAACTAGCTGTTGTCTATAACTTACATAGATATCTGAGCTAACTGCATTGTTGCCTTCCCCCCATCACCCCAGTAAAAAAACAAACAAACAAACAAAAAAACACCACTAAGGAGACATATTTGCATACAAAGGACAGAAAAAAAATATTAAAAAATCAAAAAATGCTTTCAAATCTTTTCAGTTCTTCTCTGTTTTTGTTTTGTTGTGTGTTTTTTTTTCTGATTTTTTTTGTTTGTTTTTTTAAACAATGCATGGAAAGCCAAGACATTACAGTCTGCTTGGCTGATCACATTGAGCAGATGGATTTGTGTTTTACTTTTTGGAAGCAATCCATAGGAATTTTGCTAGCAAACCCACTGTTAGTAATCTTTTTTACTAAAATTCACAGTTTAAATATTAACAAGATCAAAACCACAAGTACTGCCATATGATCATCTTTGTTACATAGATGTTTTCAGTACATTAAAAAGCATGTTTTGAATTAGTAAGCTTCAAGCAGAGACCAAGTGCTTTGGTTTGTATATAAAATTGTATGCTTTAATTTGGGTTGTTATTTCTATTCACATATTGATGAAACCTGCATGTTATCTGAGAGGTTTTGTGTAATGTAAAAAACATGTGAGTTGTTTCTTCTCTTTCATGCTAAAGATACAGGTTGTGTAAACTCTTGATTGGGCAATTAAGTTTTTCTCTTCCAAAATATGAATACTTTCAAAAAGATGTCTGAGATTTCAGTCTTTGTATTATTTGACTGCTGAAGTGTCATAAAATAGATCTGCTAAGAACTGTTGTTACTAGCAATTCCATAACTCTCACATCACGTAGATGTTTTTGGTCATTTACGTTTTACATTATATATATATGTATATATACACTATACCCATGTTTTCATACTGCTTCGTTTTTTACAGAAAATCAGTAAACAATTTATGAGAATTTTCTTCATAGTCTTCATAGAATTTTCTTTCATAAAAATATATGACAGCAGTACAGCTTTAACAATGTGACAATTTTATTTACAATAAGTAAAAACAAAATAATGCTTGCAGAAAATACATGGAGTTACACTTTGTAAAACTAGTACACATTGATGGAGATTCAGCTACAACAGTTCCAGGCAGGTAGTATGCAGATTTGTATAACAACATTACAATGGTTTTACATTTTTTTTTCCTTCTTTTTTTCTTCTTTTTTTTTTTTTCTTTAAGAGGTTGGTCAAGGGTTTTGTAGGTGATATTAGTCACATTTGCTTATTCTGTTAAAATTTCTTTTTTACAGAGTTTTCTTTAAGCAAAATAAAAATAAAAAATGAATAGGTTCCCTTCCAACAAATTAGCAGGAAAAAGACATTTTCAAGTAGAAGCTTATAGATACTGTAAGTCATACTTATCTAGTTACCATATAATGAATGGGAGCAAATTGTGCATGTCATGCAAAATGATTAAATATAATCATATGCAATTAGATATTTGCTCTTCTAACCAGTACTTCATACATTGTTTTGTTGTTGTTGTTTAAACTATCCATTTTATCCTAAAATAAATATTCTATGACTTCACAACGTTTTCAAGCAAAGATTATACATCTTACAATTAAATCTTCCGTTAATCTTTAAAATTGAAATGTATAAAACCAAATTACACTTCCTTCAAAGTATTTACTCCCTTAAAATATATATATTAATATTGAATAATCTAGAAATTGCCACTGTTTCTCATTTCCATCACTTGTAACAATGATAGCTTTGGTTATCATCTTAAAAACAGTAAAGATCTTACTTGTAAAGTATTCGGCCAGGTGTGGCCATAGTTTTGTTGGCACAGATCTGTTGCTTATCGTTGCCAAGAAACGTCTCTTTTAACCAAAAAGACTAGGCCAACAAAGACCATACTTCTACTGGTAAAGAAATAGGGTCATTGAATTGTTTGTCTGCATGTCAAAATTGGTATTGGCTACATAGCATTAGCTAAATACCTCTTGCTAAGAAAATTTGCATCTCCTCTCAGAATTAGTCGCTGTGATTATAGAGACATGTCTTTTCTAGTGTAGGCAATAGGTACCTGTGGGCAAATTTGTGCTCGCTATCTACAATGTGAGCTATAATAACAGTGTCTTTAAATTGCACTTCTTGATGTATGCAAAAAGTTGATTGTTTCTTTTGTTATTATTTTAGAAGAAAATATTCCTTCACTTATTCTCTTTTCTGTTTGTAATGGCCAATGGATTACTCAAGTTTCTTTGATTACAAAACGGGTGCTCAGAAAATGGGGAGAACACAATCTTGTGTTACAAATTATTTATCATCTTACATATAATTTAAGGTCTAATGGTACATAGAGTGAGAACTATGTAAATAAGAGCTTGAGTCTCTACAGGAGCCATCTTATAACATTTGGCTTACCTAAAAGATTTTTTTTTTTCCTAAAAGTCTCTTTTTTGGTATGCACTTAGAGGCATTAATACAAAGACTTGTATTCTTCCTGATATGTCTTCTTCCTACCTGTCCACCTACCTATGTAAATCTGTGATAAGCTATGTAACAGTTCCTTTCTCCCACAAATGATGAAAAGGACATTGAGCTTGAACAGAAGAATTGAAACGAGCAAGAAGGTTGTCTTTCATTACGTGCTCTATGCATTATTTCCACTTGCTTTTACCCAGCTCCTTCACCAACTTGTTTAAATAATCTTTGATAAGTGGAATAAGATCTGAGGAATCATCTTCATTTTCTGTTTTATTCAAGCTTTTTTTTTTTTTTTTTTTTGCAAACCATGTGGCCCTCTGTTCCCTATTTTTTTAAAAATAATATTATATTGCACTTTTCCTAATTTATATTGACATTCCCATGGTATATCTTTGAAGTTGTGAAGGATAGATGATACAAAAAGTTGGGCGGTATCAGAGGTACAAAGTTTCATTCTAAGTATTTAATAAATTTGTATGTTTTCAGATATTCCTCTGAGTTATATTCAGGTAAAAATGTAGATGTTCATTCAGACACAACTTGTAGAAGACTATTTAAAAATCTTGTGTATCACATACAGTAAAAGCACCAAAAGCAATGTTTAGAACATTTATATAACAATACCAAGACTTAACCTATGCTAAGTTTTAGCAACAACTGTTCAGAATCATTCATGCTGTCTTTGATAATTACATGGGAAACACCACGGAAATATGTTGTCTAGAACTATGTTACAACAAACATAACTGAATATATGAATTCTGAGTATAACACTGAGTAAGTATCATCTTGAGTGCAATCCAAAGCAAACTAGTTAAGAGAAGGTATAGAATTAAGGCACAAAGCTTTTGGGTCTGATCATGATTTTTACCGATTTAAAGGCTTGCCTATATCCACTGGGAGTATCATCCGAAACACCATGCCACGTACCCCAGAAGATTCCATTGCGCACACCTTTGTACTTCTTGTGATAGTACTTGCCATTGAGGTTGGCAGACAAGCATGCGTCGAACCACCAGCCGGAGCTGTAGTATGCCCCACAGTTTCCTGAGGCATACCTGTCATTGTCCTTGTCAGGAGTTGTGAAGAACTTCTGATCATGGTTGTAATGCCTGCTGTAGTGAAGGGCATCTCCTGCCGTGCCGCTATAGCCGTGAACGCTTAAACGGTACTTCAGGTACTCATTGGCCACATAGAAATGTTCATATTTAGCGTACTCTCTGATACCATTGAAATCTTCAAGTTCAATTCTCAGTTGCATGTCCTGGCTCTTTGTCAGGAGGTGAATTTTGTCATTCCCCAGCCAAAACTCCCTGCTGAGGTTTCCAAAGCCATTTTTGTAGTCATTCCACGTTCTGTTAAAGTTGGTGCTACCATCCTGACGCCGCTGCAGCACCGTCCAGCCGCCTCCTTGTGTTTCCATGTCACAATAAACTTGGAAGCTGTTATTTCTGGGGTCAGGGGTAATGTAGTAGATCCCATTACTCCTTTTGCCTGCTGTATAAAGATCTGCACAGTCTCTCTGCATTATTTGCATAACTGGTGGAAAAACAGAGAGTGTTAGAACAAACATAGTATCAATTTTTTTTAAAAAGCAAAATTTTTATCCAGACTGATATAGCCTACAGAGCTAGACTACTGACTACTAAAGTCAGTGCTGTCTCTATTGTGCTGTTATCTGTGCTTTGAATAGGCTCTTTTTCTTACCAAGTGCATTACTTCTGAAGTTTTTGTTAAATAAGAAAAGTCAGATATTAATTAAAGCTGTGCATTACATTGCCATCATTTTGGACTTGTATTTGCCTTTAGTACATGTAACGAGTCAAGCCCAAGAAAGCTATTTGAGATTTCTGTATAAGCATGTGTTCAGCCTTTTGGACTGGAGACACTCTAGAGAGGAAATAGTGTTATGGCAATTTCAATTCTAGGGACAACCTTGTTTTTTTTTTCTTTTTCCTTTCTCCCCATTATTATAGATACCACCTAGGATCATCAGATGGCTGTCCAGAAAACATTTAAATTACTTTTTTGTATCAAAACTGTCTAGTAGAGGGGCACTTTGTCTGCTTTCCCTTTTTTCCTTTTCTTCATCCTTTCCTTAACTCCTATAAATCCAGACTAATGTCTTCAGTCCATATTTCTAATGCTTACTGTTTACATTCTTGCTCCTTTTTTTTTTTTTTATTGTACTTCAATGTATACTATCATGCTCTGTCTATAATTCAAATCTTCATTTGGCAGTATGTCAGAGAAAAACCTTGTTCACAGGTGAATGACTTTAAGCTGGCTGTTGTCCAATAGCCGCCATTTGATACAGAACATTACATCATTAGAAATTTCTCATGTTTTAATTTTACAATACTTTAGGAAGCAGTAAAAACATGGTAGAGCTGTCTCATCTATTGTAGTAATACCATGATTCCTAGAAACATGCAGCTAGAAAAGTGACGAGCTTTCCTGTGTATGTGGCATTGCTGGCTTTAAAGTAAGGAAAAAGGTTTAGCATCTACCATTAACACAGTTTTTTCCCCTCATCAGAGCACTGTTTTATTCCAAAGAAAAATACCCCCAGGTGTTTCCTGCAGAGTCAAAATCTTTTTTGTCATTTTTGATTCCCCAGCTCAGCAATGACATTGTGTTCAACAGCATTCAGAATGCATTGTAGTATAATTCCGTGTTCCTAAATAAGTAATAGAGAGCTCTCAGAAGTTCTGAGTTGAGTCGAAAACATTTTGACAATGTTCCTTTCTGTTGTAGATTTGAATTGATAAGCATGCTCATTTGCAGACTTCAACTGCATACTTTTTCCAAAAAAAGTTAAACAATTGAATTACTTCTTGAAAGGGAGAAGCGTTCTCAGGCTACAGCAGGGGTTAAGACTCAGGATTCCTTGTTTGCTGGTACAGAAAATTGGCCATCTATGGAAGCATAAAGTATAGGAATCAGAGGCTTAAAAACAAAATCTAAGTCTTCAGTCCAATAAATGAGAATCTATTGTACTTTGTGTAAGATCTTTTGTGGACTAAGTTTCAGAGCAGATATTGACAGAGAATATTCATTTCAGCTAAAATGCTTTTTATAATCCAATTCAACTCCTGCTTGACTAAAGTTTTGCTATTACTTTCAGTAGAATCAGGAATGGCTCCTCCTACATGGGGAAAATGTAGCTGTTATCCTTGCTAGTTGTCATGGTATGTATATTGTTGCTACAAACACTTTTAGACATCAGTTGCTCTAAAACATAAGGAACATCTGCTTTATCATATGCTATGAACAGTACCCAACATTTTAGTAAAAATGTGAGAAACATCTAAAATGAATTTAGTTCATCCTGATGTACTGTGCATGAATTTGATTCATTGCCCATTATCAATGTAGCAGACACCATTCCTTCTTTCTGTGAATGTTTTATATCTGAATTAGAGTAATTGATTTATACTGATTTATATCTGATTGAAGCTGATTGTTGACACAGTATAAGCACTACCTTTATTATTATTGATTTGCTCTTTTCATACTTTGAAGAATTTCAGCTGTACACTGTGCCATCTGCAGAGCCTTCAGTTTTCAGTATGGGTAGACAGAAGAACAGTTTCATTTTAAATTTGAATGCTAAGCAACAGAGGCTTAAAAACTAATGCCTTCTGATCTTCCTCTGCTTTGTCTGTAGAAACCTCTATCCTTATATGTGTGATATCTAAGTGTTACAATACACTTACAGTCTTGTGAATTGTTCTTGTTTGCAGAGATTCTTACACGCGGTATAAAAACTTTATGAATTTACAAAAAAAATATTTTAGTCTTCCTTTAATAGCAAATAACATTGAAAAGAAATTATTTGTTCCATTTCTTGCTTTTAATTAGGACAGGTAAAATTCAAAAGAAAATGTTTGTCAGTGAAAACACCTGTTTTCTACTTTATGCTGTATATATATTGGATTTGTACTAACTGTTTAGCATTAAAATGATGGTGCACATATTACCCACTTGAGAGGTACTGTCAATAAGCTTTTTTAGCCAAGCCTTTCGGATTTTAACTGATAGTAGAAAAAAATTTGTTATCCACCCCTTAAAAACTAAACTTTTTGCTTGATTATCTTGATATTTCATAATGACTTGCAGACCATTTCAGAATAGTTGCAGTTTCACATTGAATAAAAATATGCAGTTTTATAAGGCATACCTAAAGAGTAAATTTGCCCCTTGCCATCCAAGGAGAAAATATATCTAATTCACTGATGTTTGATATCCTTAACCAAGGGTGTAAAATAATATCTTTGTTTTTCATGTTAACTTATTAAAATGAAAAAAAAAAAACCAAACTCCTCTGTCAATCTGTGTTTTAAGTGCCACAATCAGGTCCAGTCCTAGGAGGAACTGAACACCTGCAGCTCTCAGTAACCCTCTAGTGGCAGCTGAAATCGTGTATAGAAGTATAAACAGTAAAAGGGCAAACACTTATCTTGTGAAATTAAAAGCACAGCTATTTGCTTAAAATACATTTAAATTCTTTTACCTAATATTTGTAACATTCACAGAAAGCTTATGCAGGCATTAAGAATTAACAGATTACATACCAGGTCTTGGTTGCATTGCTGGGCACTTAGAAGAACATTTGTTATCAAGACTGTTCACAACAAACGTCAAATTAGCAACTTTGCTGTCAACATAATGCTCCACATTGTTCATATTCAGGAGACTCATCTTCTCTATACGACCCTGCAGGGTCTGAATCTGGTTCTTTGCATTTTTTAAGCTGGTTGCCATTCTGTTCACTTTGCTCTGCAGTTCCTTTACTCTGTTGTCTTGGATTTCACTGTTTTCTGCTGGAGTTTCTGCATTAGGTGGCAGGAGTTCATTACTCCTGTCTCTTTCTTGGTTGTCATCTGCCTGCAGCTTGCAATCTTGGCAACACTTCTTCAGCTTGTTTACTGCTTCTTTAAGGGTCTGTACTTCTTTGAGAGTCTTCTCAATCAGTCTGAATTGTTTGGGTAGCTGGATAGTCATTGGAGGCAGATTTATCTGATATGGACAATCCTCTCCTTCATCACAATCCCCATTAGTTTTGAGCTTTATAGGACAAGTACCAGTAATTTTTCCTTCTTTAGCATCCTTTTCATCTTCTAGAACAACCGCAAAGACATTTGTTAAAGCCAGGAGAGCTGTCTTAAGCAAGACTAAGTAAACAAGCAGCTTCATCTTCGCAGAGAAACTAGCACTATGAGGAAGTATGCGAAAGTGGAACAACTTTATAAGGGCAGCTTGAAGCCTGTGAGTTATCAGACTGCCTGCAGTGTTCTCAGAAATGGGTGGGAGTGCTTGCATCACAAGTGATATTAATAGCAGAGCAAAGTAGGTAGTGCTTGGCAGAAGTAGCATGTTTCAGTGATTATTCCTGACTCAGAACTTGTGTATGTAGGCAAAACGATGAAATGCATGTGTGCTGATCATTTATGCAGTTTAATTTAATTTCTTCTTGTACATGGACTTTCTTTTGGGGAAAATTACTTAACTCTGTGTTATAATTGTTTTCTAAGATGTTTCTTAACATTTGAGTTTCTAAAATGTTTTTGAAAACCAGACTCTAGTTTTACCACGGCAGGTGGAGAAGGTAAAAATCAACCCCTTTCCCAGTTTGAGGTTTATCAGAACAATAGCTTCACTCACATTGAGTCCCCTTCTTTCTAAACTTTTTTTTTTAAATAAAATTGAATAAATGTATACATGAAAATTATTTTAATCCCACAGCATATCGAAATTCATATAGTTTTGCTTCCATTTTTCAGGATAGAGTCATGAAGAGGATGTGCAGCTCTTTCTTCTCCCTATTCTGCCTGCCACTGCTTAGAACAGTTATCAGGAATATTCATGAATTCTACAGGACTACACAGTTAAAATTAATTGTTATCTGATTCTTTGAACTGGTTGTTGAACATTTTGAAGTGAAAGTAAGGGAACTTAAGACCCCCCCGTCTCAATGCTTGGGATCCTAACTCTTGGATTAGTTGTCCAGAAAACCCACTGCAAAACCTGGTTCTCTGAATCATGCCCCGAATTCTAGATCTAAAGCCCAGCTGGGAGCTAGGAATGTTCTCCAATGGGCCCAGCATTCTTTTCTGTACTCCTGATTTTCAGCTCCTACTTTCCTTCTTTTTTATTGTGCCTTCTATCAGCTGCAAGAGTTAATCATGTACTTTGCATGACTAATCAAACCACCCAGAATACCTTAGCCGTAGGTGACAGCTTTCATCTACTTCCTCATTTCTGTTCTACAGCCACCTTTATCATTGTCACTTGGTGCCTACATGGTTTTAATGATTTAGGTCTTTTTTGTTCTGCCACAAAGTAGGGCTGAATGGACATGTTTTTGTGCATTCATAGCTCTGTCAAAGGTCAAATAACTTGCATCAGTAAAGGATATTTACACCAGTTCTTTAATTAGTCCAATCTGAATGACATATTTCCCTAAACTCTATTTGAAATTACGTGTACTACAGATTAAACATTAAACAGACATTAGTCACACATACTCTAGAATTCATGATCTCTGGAATGTTACTAGTTTTTATAGAGAACACAGGCAAATACTGATAATACAGGGGGGAGGCTTGGCAAAAAGAAAAAAAAAACAAAACAAACCAAACAAACAAAAAAAACTACAACTTGTCTAACCTGCTACAACAATTCCTTCAGATGCCCCCATAGTATTATTTTTTGGGCACTTTCTTGGGAAATGGATTTTGAATCTGTCTTTGTCCAGCTCCCCAGCAGTGAGGTGAAAGATCAGCCCTGGACTGCAATGCAGGTGTAAAGCACTGACATCACTTTGATTTTGTTAAAAATGCATCAAATGGAAATGAAACTGAAATGTTTCTAGCAGTTGATGAAATGCACATTTTTAATTTGTGAATAAAATGTTTAAATTTTCATCTGCTTGATAGCAACCTATGTCCTTGTATCAGGTATTTACAGAGCCTTGTTCCCCTGTATGGCTGCTATTGCCAAACTGAATAAAGCTATACCAGCCTTTTTTTTGAGGATCTTTAGAAATACAAGAGAGTTCCTAAATCCTTTTTATTTGGGAAACCATATTCCCCACACACACTGCTGTTCATTCAGTTTACAATGAGCTCTGCTATCTGCTGTGACCTAGGATTGGACAAACTTTTGTACCCATAAAATTAATAATTATTATATTTGGTAGACTGCATCTTATGGGTTGCCTTGGAATATTTAAATCCATATCAGGTATTATTATTTAACTATTGTGCTGCATTGAAGGTATCATCAGGACCGAGTGACTTCAGGGAAGGCAGAAATTTCTAGCTATGCTGAATGACACAGAAAAGAAAGTTCAGATAGTAACATGGGATATCTAAGCCTTTCAAACATCTTTGTCTTCAGACATACATTCCTTGCTCCCTTATATCCCTTTGTTCTGGGATCTTTACTTCCTCCTTTGGATAAGATTTTTGTAGTCGTGAGATGCTCTGCTGTCATCCTGATTTTTTTATTAGCCTGATTTTCTGCTGCTATGTTCTCAGCAGTCTGTTTGGAGCCTGAAGGATCCATTCCTCCATCAAGTATCTGTGTGCTTCTTCCACATGTCTTGTAATTGAGGACCAGTCTTTCTTCCCATTCTGTCAGGGAATGTCCATTCTCAACAATTTGGCTCGCTTCTGTTCTTTCTTCAAAATAGTATGCCACAGCCTTTTTTTGTGCTCCGTGCCTCTTATCTTCCTCAGGATAAATGAAGCAAACTTTCAAAACTGAGATTTTCACAAGTCCTTGACCTTAGAAGGGCCACTGAGCAATCTTACACGGTAATATGCTGATGTAGCTTAACTAATGGCAAAAGTAAATAACAGCAGAAATAAGGACCAGATCAAAACTGAGAACTGGAGAGTTTACTTATAAACAACATATTTCTTCCCAGATGGGGATTTCCTAGAGCCCTAGAGAGTTCTGTATAATACTTACAACTTCAAGTAGTTAAGTTATCACAAAACCCAAAAAAACAACCTTTAACACCTTTTTTTTTCCCAATTGTGAAAGGGTCTAACTGAATAACATCTGATGACCACAAGTGAGAATCTTCTGTCAAGGTTTTTTCATTGGTTAAAGGTCTCCTTCTTGTAGCTTTTAGTCTCCTTCAGTCTTCTCTTTAAGAATTTGTTTTTCCTTCTATGGAAAAAGAGACTTTCTGACTGAAAAGAGATCTTCATCTTACAGACATACTTTCCTAACGATAAAGAAAACAACCAAGAGCTTATGATATTCTCAAATTCTATTGAAGATTTTAATTCTGTTCCCAGAGCTACCCGGTGGTTGCAAGGTTAAAGAAGTAATGTATTTTGGTTTAACAAACTTGTCTTAGGACTGTTTATTCAACGTTTATCAAACACAGAACAAACCATTTCCCATGATTTTTTAGAGCAAGGTTTTTTCTGGCATATCATGGAATGTAGGTCAAACAGAAAACAAGAAAGTTAAGACTGCAGGCAGATGTTCATTTAACTAGTGACTAAGACAACTTAAAACACTACAGCTTGCCATCTGATTCTGGCATTCTGCTGGGAGTTGGCATCTCCTACAGCAGAGTTGCTACAAAACATTGGGGTTTATTTAAGCAATTTGAATGGTAGATATGAACAAACCTGAAGCACGTGTGAGCTCGTTCACATAAATCACTTTGGTGACAGAGGTGAGGTGTGTTAAGATTCAGCTTCTGCAGTAATATTTTCGTGTGGTTTTTAGACCTCAGTGGTTCTGTGGAAGCAGGATATTGGGAACAAGGACGAAAAGTAGATAGATTCATCTTCAGTTTTTCTCACAACGTGGGATATATGCCAAAACTCTCTTCTAGAAACACATTCTGATTTAAGATTCTTTTTGATTGATTACTTTCTTTATTAATACAGTAGTCATTCTTTATGAAAGCAGTCTTTATGTAGCCTGCTAGATCCTATTACTGCCTGTTCAACTCCCTCGTGTCTAGGAGAACAAATCAGAACACAAAAAGGCAGGCAGTCCTATTTCATTTGATATTATTCTTTATTGAATATTGTTGATATTATATATTATTACTGATATTATATATCTTGATATTATTCAGATGCAAATTACAGAGAGCAACTTATATTCCCTTACCTAATTAAATTGGTCTTTGCTTTATGTATAAATTCTGATAACAGGCAAAAAGATGACACTGACAGAGAGTATAAGCAGTAGAAATCATATTTATATAAACAAATGTAAATGTAGTACATCTTACCAAATTCATGTGGCCAGAGAATATCACTCCTTCTGTTAAGGCAAGGACCATATACGCAAAGAAAGAGATCCATGAAACTAAGTTTCTGTATCTCTATTCTTCCACAACATCAGCAGAACTGCCTGCTGAAAATGTAGAATTTACTGCTGAATATTTTCATCTGTCTATAGCCATGGAAGACCTCATAGTTAGTCGAGTATGTGGAGAAAATAAACTAGAATGCACTCTAAGAGTGATGACAGCAAAGACAAAAGCCTCTCCCTGCTGTCTTCTCAGGAAAATTCCTTTTTGATTCCTGCAAAACCCTGCTCCAATAAAACCAGCTGGTGTGAGACTGTACTGGATGGTCTGTATGCTCCTTTCAAGACTTATGGAGGGACACTTAAGGAATAGGAAAGAGGTCCAAATTTGTGAATCACTTCATGACATACAAAAAAATCTTTTTTGCATTATATCAGTTTCCAAATAAAAATACTTGCATTATTTCAGCTTCCAAATAAAAATAGCTTAGAAACCTTTTTTTTTTTTGGTGTTCCCCTAAAAATAGCACTTATAAGGGAACTGAGATTTACACATAAATGTGATTTTATACAAATGTACATGTCACCTTGTTAAAAGCTCATCGTAAACGTTAGGAGATAATAGAAAGCTAGTTTAAAGTGTTTGGATTGGAAATGATGACCATGGAAAACATCAGGAAGTTAAAAATGGAGCTTTTCAAACTTTGAAGCAAACTTTGAAGCAACTTTGAAGCTTTGAACAGGATGTTGGACTAAATGGCATCCAGGGATTCCTCCCAGCCTTAGTTTTCCTAGGATCCTAGGATCCTTAGTTTTCCTAGGATTTTCCTAGGATTCTACGCCTCTCCTTTATTACTTGGAGTTTATTTTTTGCATAACTATATGTTGTAATAAAAACTATGTAAACATTCTGGAAAGTGCAAAGAATGACATATATATTTAACAGCTCTGCACGGAGTAGGAAATACAAACAAAATAAAAAGATTGAAATAATTGCTTTCATTTCTTAACATTTAAACTTTACAAATGACCTGGAGTGTATGCGGAGAGAACCTACCTTGTATGGCCAAACTGGATATTACACTGTTTCTTTTACATGGAAAACTGTTTTCTGAAGTAGTATGATTTACTTGAGCTTGATCTTGACCTTATGTTTCAAAAGAATGCCTGAGTGAGAAATCCTAGTTTATTTGCAAGAAAATGGGATTAGGACTGTGGAAATTTTCACCTAATTTTCCACTCATAAGTTGGACCAAATTTCATTGCTGTAAAAAGTAAGGCCATTTGGTAACTAGGACCCTTGTCATTCACACTACTCTTTAGCATTTTTTTTAATTGGTTTAAAAAAATAAAAACCAAACAACTTGGAAAGGTTTGTTATTTTTGTTGTTGTTGTTGTCTTGTTTTGTTTTCTTTCTTTTTTTCTTTCTTTCAAATCTAGAAACCATAAAATAGTTATATTTGATTATCTGTTGATGGCACTTGGAGTTGGGTTTGGCTCTAAATGGTTTAGGACTCGTCCCTTTTCCAACACTGATGTAAGTTTTCTTAGCGACTGATTCCAGCAGTGAGTTTTGTATTCTGAGGAATCATCTTGTCTTGTGGTATTGAGGTACATACATCAAAACCTGGGGCAAAAATATTGAGGAATGTAAAAATTGTTCTGTGCATTTTTTTAGGAAATCAGGTGAAATTGTCACAGAAGTCCTTACAAATGTTGCATTCTCTGACATCTGGACTGATAGTTTTTAGGGCAGTTTTGTGTTTTTAGGATAAATATGTTGCCACAAAGGTGAAAATTACTACCTGTATAGTTTTTTCATTGTTGTTCCTTCATTTTTGGATGCCCCATCTTGAAATATCCAGGACATGATCTTCGGAATTAATGAGAAGTCATGGAAAGTTTCAGTCAGAAACCAAGAACAATGTAAATTATTCTATTTAGACATTTAGAAGCCAAATTATTATACCACATATTTTCTTCCTCTTATTGTTAACGTATCACCCTCGGTTACAGCTGATGGCAACAGCGATGCTAAGGAGCTAGAGCCTTTACTTTTTCTGTGTAGACAGTGGTGCATGTTCAAGCTGAGCTCCATTCTGCACAGTTTAGCACAAGTGCAAGCTCAGTTATGAACATGTTCTGAGCTTTGGACTGAACCCGAGGAAAAAGCTTCAGTTCACTCAGTGTATTGTAATGGGTCCAAGTTTATGTCTAGATAATCTGGAGGTATCAAACACAGACACAGACAAGCCAAATTCCAGCAAATATCCCTAGCTCACTTCTTCTAAGGAAGGAAATGGATTATCTGGAGACTGATAGCAATATGGATAAAAACCAAGAGTCATAGCATGGGTTCAGCGTGCTTGTACCAGTTCCCTCCTGCGATATCAACATAACCCCTAAAAAGTCAGTGGGAGACACTGCTGCTTTCTCCCCACACTAAGAAACACTTGAGCAATATAGTAAATGTCCAAACACTGTGGACTAAATGGGGAGTTTGACAGAGATACAGAGCTTTTTGTTCAAAGTGGAACATTTATCCTTTTTTCTTCCCTAAATGTTTAAGCATTTAAATATTATCCAAAGGAGGTAAGAAAAGCTCTTCAAATAAACAACAGAGAGAGAAAATTCCAAACTCACACAGCAGACTGGCAAGAAGAACCATTTGCCAAGTGGTTAATACTATACTTAAATCCTGTATATACACAAACTATAAAATATATTAATCCCTGGATATTTTTCTGTTGTCTCCTATTATGAGACAAAATACTTGTTTGAGGAGATCTTTAGATGTTTGAAATTAAATATATATATATATATATAAAACATTGGGTTATTCTATGCATTAAAATAACAGTAAGTGTAGTCACAATGTCTTGCTGTAACTAAACAACCTACAGCTCAGAATGAAGAGGTGGAAAGTGGTATTATCCCACTAAAGCTTAGAATACATTTTAGTTATTCTGCAACATCTACAAGCATTATTAGAAACATGTGTTGGCTCCATCATTTCCCTGAAATGCAGAGGTTTTACAGAATGCTGAAATTAAGTCTTTTCTAGGAAGCCTTCAAATTTGTCACTTTTTTAATGATTATGAGTAGTTGATATTAATCACTATTGTCTTGGTGATGGCTATATTTATCTTCTGTGCTTTTCTTGATGCATTTTTTCCTAAAACATGTGAGATAGACATTCAGATAAATATTCAGATTACATAATCTTTTTAGGCTGAAAATTTGGCTTATTTTCATTCATTTCTGGAGAATTCTGAAAGCAGTATAAAATGCCTTGAAATTCAAAACTGGAAAAGTCAGAAGTTCTTATAGTTCTTACTTATATGATATTGGAGTTACAGAAAAATTGTTTTGAAATCACAGATGAGTTATTTGATGTATTGCTTTGAGCTGACTGCCAAAAAGCATTTAATGTAATCTGTTAAAATAGAAAAAATTCTAGTGGGGAGGTGCTGATGCGCTTAGGGATGGACTTCTCTAGCTTTGATCACATGGAAAAGCACCTTAGGTACAAGGTGGGTCCTCTTGCTTCCATGGTTTTAATTCCCATGCCTATTCTGACATACTTTTCTTATCAACATCTCATCTACATCCATCTTCCTGTGTCAAAAAAAATATTGTGATCCTTTGTCCAGAAGCTAGTGGACCTGAAGTCAAGCTGAAAGGATATGCAAGAACTCCCTGGGATCCTGCAAAGACTGCATGTAATCTCAGACTGTGTTCACTTTGTCTTGGAATTTTCTGCAAGAGATGTTCAAGAGAGCTCTGACAAGAAGCTATTAGACAGTAAATGTGAACTTGTTGCTGTTATGGACACTGGGTAAAGTTATGCAGGGGTACAGAACAGCCATTTAAGCAGAAGTATTTTTTGTTATTTAAGCATAAGTATTCTTCTGTTTTACTAATGGATTACTGGACCTAAAGGGTTCCTGCCCCTTTCAGCAAAATCTTTTTCCACAGTCTTTATCATATGATACGATTATGTAGTACTAGGTTGAAGTGACTGAAGGAAACTGAAGAAAATTGGAGGTACTGATTGAAGGAAATAAATTTTTTTGTATTGTTTTTCTGGGAGAAAATCAAAGCTTCAGATAGTGAGGTAACATGCAAAAATGTAACAAAGTTAGAAAATTACGCACAATGGAATGGAAAAAGTTAATCAGTTAAATAGAGCTAAAGCAAAATAGAGGGTAACAATACTATAAAATTAACATAACAGAAAACCTAAAAGGGAAAGTTACAGGTAAATCCAGTAATCAGATGCATGCTTTCATACTTTTTATGTAATTACATTTATGGGAGTACAGGGAAAAAAGCAGAAAGATGTTTCCAAGCAACCATCTACTCACAGCCAAATCTTTGTCCAACTTTCCAATAATTCTCCATTTAGATAGGGAAAATTTATTTTAGTTTACCCAGATGATCTAACAATTTAGAGTGTGTTTAAAAATATATGGGGTCCCAGTTAATTGTAAAATGAGAAATAAAAGCTGAGAAAAGCAAAATATGATCTGTATAATTGACGTAGATGAGGACTGGAAGACTCAACAATTTCAGAATATTTACCTGACAATATGCCAAACTCCAGACCTGAGATTCACCCTTGCCAGTATAACCAAGTGATCTCAATTCTTTCCAGAAAACTAACACAGGACTGAAAAAAAGCATCTTCAATTGTCATTCACAAGCTCTTTTTTTCCACCTCTCCACTCCAGTTTCAAACTCGTTCTTTCCCTTGTTTTTAATGTAGACCATTAGTTCGACTAAGGAGAACTACCATTTTAATTATGCCAGCAATGGGAGGTCTTACAAGCAAACTATGAGTGCATCTTGGGGTGGAGGAATGAACTGTAACTTCTTGTTTAAACATAGGAGCTTAGTCTCATACGCAGATTTTTTTAAATAGAAAAGTTGCTAATGCAGATGCAAAAAACCCAAATAAAATGATCAAAACCTTCAGTTAGAAATGTTTATATGCAAATACTGTTGTCTATTTTATCATTGAGGAACACACAAATAAAGTAACTGATGATAACTTTCTTTGAACTAACTTGTAAGCTTATTTCCCTAACATCGAAACCTGGAAACTCTAATACTAACCTACAGTCACTGCTACCAAGGTATACTGTTTTGTGTTTTTTTTGTTTGTTTGTTTTGTTTGTTTGTTTGTTTTTTTAATTAACACAGATGTTATTCAAACATATGTTGTTTAAACTCAAGTATTTTAGCCAATAATAAAGCAAGTTAGTAATATTTTCTGTTTCCTACATTGAATTTCCATGTTGCAATTATTAGGAATTAGTGCAAGATGGACCATTTTGTGATTTTTTTTCTCTTGTTTTGTTTTGAATAATCTTGGCAACACTCTTGGTGCTAGGCTTCACAGGAATCTAGGGACTTTAATAAAGACATTTATACAAGACATTAATGTTCTCTGTGAGACACCTCTTCTGAACATCTGGGGCGTTAAATACTTGTACAGGACTTCTACTTCCATACAGACTTCTGTCATGTGTATCTATTAATTTTACACATTATATTTATTACTTAATGTTTATATTTATTAATATTAACTTATAACTTATATTTATTGGTGTTTATTATTTCATGTGGTCTTATATAAATTATAAATTATAAGTATTGAATTGATTAAGACTATTTGTCCATATGACTTTTTACATTCCAATTATGAACTCGGTTTAGAATTCTTCAGAGGAATAAAAAAATTATTTTCAGATGTGAATTCCTGTCATATGTAGTGCCTTCAGTCATGCATAATGCTCAGAGAGCTCTTTAACTAATTCCTTTTAGAAACATTAGGCTCTGACCTGACTGACTGATGTGAAAAGGTTTAGCATTTTCATATCTTTCATGTTATTTAAATTTAGCATCTTTACAACCTTCTCTACAACAAATAGCATTCTACCTGTTCTAATGATGAGTCGGGAGGTACCGATCTCTCTCTGCTATTTTTCAAGCATAAAAAAAAGTGATTATTGGGTGTTTTTGCCTTTTCTACAACTTTAATTTAGAATTTACTATATTGATGTTGCAGTACACATACACCTGAACCACAGCTTTTACTTTTTCTAAAATTTGTTTAAAACCACTATTATTTCTAGCTCCATTGATTACTGATGCTTTATTTGATTTCTTTGGTTGACTTTATCTATTGCATACATTCCTTAACTTGTACTGTAAATTTAGCTCTCTTTACTTTTATTTTCCTTATATTTTATGGACACTGCTGTTATCATACATCACTTCAACCACAGTATGTTTTAACACAGAGTGTCTTACTTATCTTTGGAGGTTGTGCGTTTATGGCCATTTATTGAGTGCTAGTCAGACAATTCCAAACTATCATTAAGACCTTCCTATATTAGAATCTGTGTTCCTTCCTGGCTACATTAAAGGTGCTTTTATCTTTGAAATGCTAACATTTGATGTCTTTCTTTGTAAATGCTACTAGACCAGGATCATTGTAAGGTGGACTACTTCTTATTTAAACCAGTGATTTACTTTATTTTGCCATTGGGATGAAATGTGAGAGACTGTAATTTCTTTATTAAAAGTCCATCTTTTGATAATATAATTCAGTAGTATGTACCGCTAAGCTTTCTTAATAATTTTATATAAAAAATTTGCCCACAAGATCAAATTTATTCTGGATGAGGTGAAAAAGCATCAGGGAACTGAGTATTCACTTAAACCATTTCAATTATTATTTTTTGAAATTAACTTGCATTATGCTGCATTTTAAAACAAGGTTGTGTTAATGACTCTATGTGCTTTTTATAATGAATATTGTGGAAATAATATAGATTTTATTTAACCACTGATAGATATATTAGGAACAAGCATTTTTACAAAATTAAGATCATCAAATCAATGTCAGATCCATATTTTAATTATGTAGCTGAGCTATTCTGCATTTACACTGCTATGGCAATGTGTCAGATTCACAGATTCACAGATTTCTCTAGGTTGGAAGAGACCTCAAGATCATCGAGTCCAACCTCCGACCTAACACTAAGTACTCCACTAAACCATATCCCTAAGCTCTACATCTAAACGTCTTTTAAAGACCTCCAGGGATGGTGACTCCACCACCTCCCTGGGCAGCCCGTTCCAATGCTTAATAACCCTTTCGGTAAAGAAGTACTTCCTAACATCCAACCTAAAACTCCCCTGTCGCAACTTTAGCCCATTCCCCCTCGTCCTGTCACTAGGCACGTGGGAGAATAGACCAACCCCCACCTCTCTACAGCCTCCTTTCAGGTAACTGTAGAGAGCGATGAGGTCGCCCCTGAGCCTCCTCTTCTCCAGGCTGAACAAGCCCAGCTCCCTCAGCCGCTCCTCGTAAGACTTGTTCTCCAGACCCCTCACAAGCTTGGTCGCCCTTCTCTGGACTCGCTCGAGCACGTCCATGTCCTTCCTGTAGCGAGGGGCCCAAAACTGAACACAGTACTCGAGGTGCGGCCTCACCAGAGCCGAGTACAGGGGCACAATCACTTCCCTCGACCTGCTGGCCACACTGCTTCTTATACAGGCCAGGATGCCGTTGGCCTTCTTGGCCACCTGAGCACACTGCTGGCTCATATTCAGCCGACTATCCACCAATACTCCCAGGTCCTTCTCGGCCAGGCAGCTTTCCAGCCACTCATCTCCCAGCCTGTAGCGCTGCTTGGGGTTGTTGCAGCCCAGGTGCAGGACCCGGCACTTGGCCTTGTTGAACTTCATGCAGTTGACCTCAGCCCATCGCTCCAGCCTATCCAGATCCTCCTGCAGAGCCTTCCTGCCCTCGAGCAGATCGACACACGCACTTAGCTTGGTGTCATCTGCAAACTTACTGAGGGTGCACTGGACGCCCTCATCCAGATCATCAATAAAGATATTAAAGAGGACCGGCCCCAGTACCGAGCCCTGGGGGACTCCACTAGTGACCGGCCTCCAACCAGATTTGACTCCATTCACCACAACTCTCTGGGCCCGGCCATCCAGCCAGTTTCTAACCCAGCGAAGCGTACGCCAGTCCAAGCCCCGAGCAGCCAGTTTCTTGAGGAGGATGTTGTGGGGAACGGTGTCAAAAGCCTTACTGAGGTCAAGGTAGACCACGTCCACAGCCTTTCCCTCATCCACCAAGCGCGTCACTTGGTCATAGAAGGAGATCAGGTTCGTCAAGCAGGACCTGCCTTTCATAAACCCATGCTGACTGGGCCTGATCGCCTGCTTGCCCTGCAAGTGCCGCGTGATGACCCTCAAGATAATCTGCTCCATGAGCTTCCCCGGCACTGAGGTCAAACTGACAGGCCTATAGTTCCCCGGGTCTGCCCTGCGGCCCTTCTTATAGATGGGCGTCACATTGGCTAGCCACCAGTCGACTGGGACCTCCCCTGATAGCCAGGACTGCCGATAAATGATGGAAAGCGGCTCAGCCAGCTCCTCCGCCAGTTCTCTCAGTACCCTTGGGTGGATCCCATCCGGCCCCATCGACTTGCGCACATCCAAGCTCCGTAGCAGGTCGCCAACCATTTCCTCATGGATAGCGAAGGCCACATCCTGCTCCCCATCCCCTTCCACCAGCTCAGGGCACTGGGTGTCCGGAGAACAACCGGTATTGCCGCTAAAGACTGAGGCAAAGGCGGCATTAAGCACCTCAGCCTTTTCCTCATCCTTAGTAACTAGGTTTCCCCTCGCATCCAGTAAAGGATGGAGATTCTCCCTAGTCCTCCGTTTCGCGTTGATGTATTTGTAAAAGGATTTTTTGTTGTCTTTAACGGCAGTAGCCAGATTGAGCTCCAGATGAGCTTTGGCCTTTCTGATTTTCTCCCTGCACAGCCTCGCTACATCCTTGTAGTCCTCCTCAGTGGCCCGCCCTTTTTTCCAAAGATTATAAACCCTCTTTTTTCTGCTAAGCTCCAGCCGCAACTCTCTGTTGAGCCAGGCCGGTCTTCTTCCACGCCGGCTCATCTTTGGGCACGTGGGGACGGAAATCATGTGTCTCAGTTCTTACTGATCAAATGAAATGGAGTAGGTCCTCTTGAATCTGAGCGTAGATGCAGATTAATGAAATAAAGTGTGTGTAAACTCAGGATTTGTATGTACTTGTGTATTTAACCACTTAGCATTTTTTTACCATGACATAGAATCGTGACAGAAAAGAGCAATATCTATACTCCATCTGTGTCCATAGCCAACATCAGTTAGCTATAGAGAAATAAAAGTTTTGTGCTTTGTCTCTAGTGCCTTTTAAGAATTAATGTGTTACATATCATGTGTAAAAACATGCCTTTTATGACTGTAAAGGCAAAGGTGAGCCTAATTCACGTTAGACAAACTCTCAAAGGAAAAGATGACTCATCCATTGTGAACATTCAGAAATAGAGGTAAAAAGAAATATTTATGAATTCCAGTTCCAATTTAGCTTGTGATATTTAAATAAATCTACTGCTGAACTTGAGTAATAAAGCTGTACAATTGTTTTATATTATGGCATCTGGTTACAAGAATTTTTATATAGTTCTCTGACATCCAAATGCAAAACCTGTAGTTTAGAGAGGCAACTGACATCCATAAATTCAATACATGGGTTTAATATTTCTGGTTGATTTTTTAGTGTTTACACTAGTGTAAGTCTTGATGTAGATATAACCACTACCATACACTATAGTGCTTTATAGGTCCTATTAGAGATGTTACCTATGTCCCTGATTTCAGAATAGAGTAGGTCTGTGAGCCAACAAAAGGAGGACTATTTGCACAAAATTAACAGGCAGATAAAAGCCCATCAGAACTCATGGCAGTATTTTCAGGTAAAGTCTAGAAAAAATGGGTACAGGGATACATGTTTTTCCTTACACAGTCATTCAGCTAAGAATTACAGAGCCTGTTGTAAACTGTTCTTTCTTTCAAGATAATACAAAAAGTTCTTTCGTATTGATGTATGTATATAAATATAGGCTTCTTCCTTTCCACAGTTGTGTTATCTGTGCAATCTGTAAAGTCAAAAATAGTAGATTTTTTTCTTCAGTTTTATGTAGAGATAAGTAACCATTCCTAGTACAAATCAATGGAATTTGAGAAGCAAAGAAATCTTTCAGTTTTGTTAAAATTGTTCTGGATTTGTCTACAACGTATTTCTTATAGCTGTATACTGACTAAACAGTTCAGAGCCTTAAGTTTCAGCTAAATTAGTCTAATTTTTGTTGTTGTTGTTGTTAATTGTATCAGCCTTACCAGATTTATTTTTTTTAAAGAGTAGAAAGAGAATACCTACTATATCCTATTATCAACTATTCAGGACAAAATCCATTGTAAGCACAGACACATAAATTTAATGACATGATTTCATTTCTGATTTCAACAGTTTCTTCTAAAGCCAAATTGATGTAAACAAAATCAAAAGGCAAATTTATGTCTATTTTGATTTAAAGGTTTTATGGTGAGATTCAATGTTTCAGCCTTCAGCTAAGGAAAATAACTCTCACTCTTGCAAGTAACCCTATTTAAGTCAGTTTATATAAGTAAAAAATTATCCTCATGAACAAAGATTTGTTCTGGATCTTTGCCCTTAGATTATAGTTTTCCACATGCTATTCTGATGACTCAGAGAGGTAGTTAGTGGATTATATTGTTCTCCATCATAAGATGTTTGTCCTTGTAAAAAAAAAAAAAAGAAAAGATATGTGAGGAGATGACCTGGAATGGAATGTCAGGGGCAGAAGTTTGTCCTCACAGACAGACAATATGCAAGGTCTGTGATTACAAGCCAAGAAGGCCAAATGTGTTTGTTTCCATACTATGTAATAAAGAGTAAAATATTCTGAGAATAAACGATGCGGAAAAAAAAATTGCTAGAATAGTTACTGAATAGTTACTTTGAACTTGAACTTTGCCTGAATGCAAGATCATTTTCAACTAAATTTAAACCCATGAAATGTCTTGTCATTGGGTAAACCCCCAATTTAGCAATGCATATGATGAAAAAACACTGAAATGCACAGTAATTTGTGTTTGTGCTCAAATGAGGAGATTTAACAGGGATAACACATTTCCTGAGAAAGAGGAAGTTTGGTAGAAACACTCAGTGAAAAATTAGCTCACAGAAAACAACATCCTAAAATTCTGCTGGTTAAATGAAGGTAACCTGGCTTTGTGCTATTCCTGAGCTCAGCAGCAAATCCCATGTGAAGGTCTGTAATGAAGGGTAAATTTAGGTGACTTTTGTATATTTAAATGGTACCTTTTTTGCTTTTTTTTTTTCCCTTTCTTTTAAGTGAAACTCCTTGTTTCAAGTAGGCTGGCTGTCATTTGATGGCATTTGTCACAAATATCTAAAGAAAGAATTACAGGTGTTTAGTTAGACTAGCAAAGTAACGGATGTATGACTTAGGTGTCTCACTTTAATTGCTGGAAACACAGTGAAAATCTAGTCCTAAAGCGGGTAAGAGCATTAAAGCTGGTCCAAGAAGAGGTGCATTTAGGTACAAAGGGGCTGTACTGTCTTTTGTGACTCTATCCATACTTATGTTTGGGTTTCAGCACTGGCATTCATGTATTAGAATTTAGCTCATCCTTGGTTATGCCGGTGGAATCCACCTACAGTTGGCAGAATAAATTTGCTGTTTGCCAGCTATTATATATTTTTCTATAAGATCTTGTACTAACAACGGGTTAGTACAATGTGTACACCCTGCATGACTATGCAGTATATATGAAAAATAAAATCTTTCTGCCTGAGCCTTTCATCCTCCTTACTGCTTGCTCCTGCCATTGCCATTGAGCTGGAGGATACTCCATGGCCACAAAAGGAGCTTTACTTCAGGGCTGCAGATAGCCTTTTCAGCAGATAGAGGGACAGGCAATTTCTTGGCCCTATTTCCATTCTAGATCTTTAAGAGACGTTTAGATGTTGAACATAGTGATATGGTTTAGTGGAGGACTTGTTAGTGTTAGATCAGAGGTTGGACTAGGTGATCTTGGAGGTCTCTTCCAACCTAGACGATTCTGTGATTCTGTGATTTTATTATCAATAGGCAGGGGATTCAGGGACTGGAAATCTACTGTTCATCAGCATGATAGAAATGTGTAAGGGAAGTATTCACAACTGCTATCATCTTTCTAGGCACTCAGTGAATTGTTTCAGCTAACATAGCTTTTGAGTTTCACTTCATTTACATGTCACTCACTATCGCATAAGTGGGAAAAGCAGGCTTGAAGGCAGTGCATATCCATATATCAGGGGCATCATCCCTCATCCTGTTCTATCACCACAAATACAATTTTTCTGCAGTTGGCTCACACTTTTCCTCCCTTCTTCCACAACTGATTAATTCTTCTCAAGCCTTTGCCTCTTCTCCTCGGTTCTTTCCCTTCTGCCTTCCCAATAATCTTGGAGAAAACACTGTGCTGGGCTTCAGTAACAAATCCTTGGATCGGAGTAGCCCAGTGCTGGTTCTCTAATGGTTCTCTAGATAAAGTTACAGTAATGGGAACTGTATGGTGATGATACTTTTCACAAACATCGCCCCATTTTGACGTGCTGGTTATGCTGTTCATACAGCCTGTCTTACGTGGTTTTCAAGACTATGTAGGACCAGCCTTAGTAGTTTGGAGTTCTTAGCTTTGAACAGAACCATGACATTAAGTGTTAAGATGTGTAGAAAACTTATGCATATAAAGGAAAAGACACACATTCAAGGACAAGTAAGTTTATTTCTACGGAAACGTTGTCAAGCATGGCTTATGTCTGCAGTGAGAAGCTAAGCAGTAAGAAGAACTGGAAGTCACAGGTATAAATAAGATGAGCATGGGAAAAGGAAAATGGTACTTCCACATGAGGCTAAGAAATATTTGGGTCGAGACAGGGGAGTATTTTCTTTCTCACAGCAGAGCTAGTTAGTAATGTGAACTTAAGTGAACAGCATCTTTTAACTCATAAACAATGCCAAAACAAATATCTGAGAGTTGCTTATCTTTAATCTCATTCAAACAAATGAAAACCAGATCTGCTTTTCTTTTCTCAGGCCTGCAGAAAATAGGGATCATCCTTGCTATCCTGAAATAATTTGCAGGGAATCTTAGAATAAATAAATCAAACAGCAATCAACAAAATATATACGTCCTTTGGGAGTATATATTCACTCGAGTTCTGCTTCCTGACTGTAGGACTGGTTATGGACAGTTTCTCCTGGGTATTCAGTAAACAGCATCTACAGAACAGACCACATATGAGTCTCTTAAATGGCCCTTAGTTCAGTTTAGGAAAAGGAGTTTACCTGGCAGCTTTGTCAAATGTAAGGATTGAAGTAGGACTGTTGGGCTTTTCCTGGTGGTGCAGTAGCTTTTCTGCTGTTTCTTATTTCAGGAGATCTGCACAACCACATTTTTTGGCACGCTCCCATACAAGTTGCAGATTTGACTTACTTCCCCAAAAGGCTGGCTACAGACTCTGTAAAAACAATTCAACTTTGATAGAGCCAGATCACCTTAAGTGTTTTCACTGAATGTACCTAACTCTCCTTACCTGTAACCGAAAGAGGGGAAAAAAATATTTTCTAAAGAAATATCCCAGGAAACTGTATTGCATTCCTGCTGTGGTTTCTCCCCATGGCAAAATTGGGCTCTTATTCTATTTCCTATTTATTCCTTATTTCCTTCCTTATACCAGAAGGACTGGCTCATTGGGCCAAACTGCTGCCCTGAAGGCATCTGAGGAATCACCCAAGAGATGGATAAGATGCTGCTCACACACGTGTTTTTTGTAGAACTAAGTAGGTGGAGTGGCTTGCTTCTGGTGTTTGCTGAAGGCCTGCCTGGGTATGTAAGGCAGTGCATTCTGTATGGCAGTGCCTTCTGGGGCTTGGGGGTGATCTACCTTGAGCCAAGCTCCTCCTTCTCACAACCATGTTGCTGATGGAGATGATGGTTTAGCACAAACCAGGCGTTGAGCCTCAGTTTCACCTATACAAGCCAGCTGGTATGTATGTACCAAGCCCAGGGAAGCAATGTGGGCAATAGGTGACTTAGAGCTTGAGTTCAAAGTCAAGACAGAATTATCATGAAATATTAATATAGACAGAAACTCAGAGAAGAAAATTTGGTGCAGGTAGCAGTGTAGTTATGACAGTCACTTTCTTTATATTATTTTATTTATGCTTTGAATTACTATAGAAATAAACATTTTTTCATCTGTGTGTTCAACTTGGTATGTTACCAAAGACTCAGTAAACAAAAAGACAGCCAGCTATAGTTATAAAAAGTTGCAGCATAATGAAAATATTAGTGCTTAGAAGATTTCATAACTGTCTGTTTCCCTTCCATAGCTATTTTCTGCTGGAAAACTCTCAGGCTCCAAAGTAGCTGAGCTGAAGGCGAAGTATACCCTGCTGCATGAGACTGTGATAAGGTACAATATTCACAGATTTCTAAGGATCTTCTCCTGCTTTGTGAATTTTTGATTTTACAACTTACACTCTACCTTCGTTTAGACTTTGAGTAGCCAAAACATTAATTTTTAAAGTGATTTTCTGATAATGTTGAGGCCTAATTCTCACTTAAGACTTTCTTACAGTGATTTCTTACAATGTGAAAGAGGAAAAAATATTGTTTAACACAAAGATTCAAGATAATCTGGGGTACATAAATGCTCGTTTGGACAATATCTTTGTTTTTAATATAAACATAATAATAGCAGCAACGGAAGGAAGTACAAACTGCAGTAAATAATACACAAGTTTAAAATAAAGATACATTTGAAGATTATGTGGCCAGAATTGTAACATGACAAGACTTGAACCTGCTGAGCTAACGTATTAGAGAGCTTTGAAGAAGATAAAGGCCTGTTTCTAAGAAGGAAAGTAAGACTCTTCCACAGCTAAATAGGTATGAATTTTACGCTCTGAGGATATTCACAGTCACATCAGACAGGTCTGGTAAGAAATTTGAAAGGTTATAACCTAAAGCTTCAAAGTATGGTTTAAACCCTGAAATTTGGTGTGGTAGTTGTGAATCTGCCCTGCCCTGGTGCTTGCTGGAGAGGAGACAAGAGAAGGAATCGTGCTCGTAGCTCTGTGCCAGGCTTGAGCAGGTCTTGTGGGAGTGGAAGGAAAAGAGGGACGAGATGGTACAGTTGTACTGTACTGAATGGTGTCTCACAGACAGAGCAGCAGTATTGCAATATATGTAATTCATATTTGTGACTGTAAAGTTTGATTCTGAAAACCCAGTTTTCCTTAAGGTTGACCAAGTCTTCTAGTTTCATCCCCATAAAATGGGGAGCTAGAATATGGCCCTGGCTGTATAAAAGGTCATCTGACTTTGTTCAGATTAGTGCATGGCAAATGTTTTGGAGAAGTGAAAATTAAACCAGCACTTTTAAACCAGTTCAACTCCTTAGAAAATGTAAATTTAGCTCAGAGCTTTAAAAGTTATGTGGATTTGGGACTAGTTGATTGAGAAGTTTTCTACTACAGCAGTATTCATGGAGTTGAAGGAGGAATCCAGTAACTGCTGATCTTGATTGACCTTTAGCTAGTGTAATTTTCCAGTCTTTGGCTGGAAAAAATACAATCATGTTGCTACTTATTTTATTTTGTGTATTTGTATAGAATTTCTTTATATAGAACATTCTTCTATGTAAATACAGTTTATTTGTGTGTATTATAAGTGGAATAGGGCCCGAGAGAAAACAAGACTCAACTGTCTTTTCTCTCATACATATAACTACTGTAAACACCATTCACAAAAAGCATGAAAATATTAGATGACAGATTACATCTCTCATTCTTTCTGTGGCTCTCACAGTAGTATATAACTGCCATACTTCTACACAAAAGTCAGAGAGCACTGTGTAGCACTCTTTAACTTTGATGTAGCCATATGTTAAAGCAAAACAAAAACACATGAATTAGCCCTAATGATAATTCCCATAGATGCATTTAGATGCATTTCTCTTACTACTGAAAGAAAGCAAGGGAAGTAAATTACCAGAAATTCATCAAAATATTTGGTATATTTTGAGGACTTTTCAGACATTAAAGGTGGGATTCACTTCTCCATATGTTGACATCTGTAGACATGCACATCTAACTCAGTATCTAAAGTCCATTACACTCAATAGAAAGAGACAGGGTCCATACACTTCCTCCTTAAACAGACATCTGTAAGCATCTGTTTTTTATTGTTGTTGTTTTCCATTGCCTAAAACAGAGTCCTGATGATGGATTCAATATATGTTTATGCTGTTGGTCTCAGTCAACTGAGATGAAGCCCTGCCCACCCTTGGAAAAAGTCACAGTTCTGAAGAGCAGGAAAAATACTAAAAGATCCTAGGGCACTCATGACTCACATCATGTTCTTTTCAGCCTGTACTGAGCATGACCCTTTGTGATCATTTATAAAGCATTTGTTCTTTTCCTATAATCAAACACTCAAAAGAATCAATACATTTTTTTTTTTTAATTTTTAGTTCTTCACCTTTAAATGTGCAGTACAATTCTGTGGAGCAATAACTTTTTCTTTTTTTTTTTTCCACCTATTACAGTTAAATTTCATCTATTCCTTATTTAGTCCCCCAAAGCAGAATGTCTTTTGTGCACCAGTGTTGTTATAATGCTATGTGGAAAGAAATTATGCTGGATGAGCAGGTCTTCAAGTCATGTGTGACTTTCTTTTAGTCAGTCACAGAGACAGAACCCAAGGGAATAGCATGAAGCTGTGTCAGGGGAAGTTCAGACTGGAAATTAGAGTAGAGTAGAATAGTTCAATTGGAAGGGACCTTCAAAGGTCCCTGCAAAGTCCAACTGCTTGACTGTTTCAGGGCTAACCAAACATTAAAGCTTATTATTGATGTCATTGTCCAAATGCCTCTTAAACAGTAACAGGCATGCGGCATAAACCTCTCCAGGAACCCAACCACCCTCTCAGTGAAGAACCTTTTCCTAAAAAGTGTAGATCCCGTGACAGTTCCACCAGACTATTGTAACTGATCTCTCTGGTATGGATTTGTCTAATACGATGAATGCAATTAATATGTGTGCAGATCATTTTTAAGGCTGTTGCTAGAGCGCACAGTTATAGTGTGGTCCTCTACCTAGTGGTAAATAGTCCTTTCAGGTTTGCTTAGTTCAGCATTCTGAAAAGCTGAGAGATATCACCTGGCAGATAACATCTTTGACACTTTGCTTCAAGCGGTTAGATGTTTCTGAACTTGTGTTTGCTGCACTACTGAAGTTCTGGGAACAGGCTGTCCTCCCCTTCTGGTGCCATCTCACTCATCGTCTTTGCAGTGGGGCTGCACCTGAAGCTTAAGTGCCTGAACTCATATTTCATCCCTGAAAACTTGTTTGGTCCTACAATCTTGTGGCCCAAATATGAATATTCTCATGCACCAAGCTGTAAGAAAGTCAGGTAATGATGGTTCATTGACTGTTTGGGAGTCTTATCTTCTTAAGCCTTCTTAAGCCTTATCTTCTTAAGTGAAATTATTAATCACTTCATAAATCCCAAAGCTGCCACATCAGACTCAGCAAGCATATTTCTGCACTCATGGGATTCTATTTGTGCACATTGTGTATATTTCCAGTTATTTCTTCCTTGGAATTTAAATCTTCACATGAAAAAATGCGGTTGGCAACTATAGTGAACAAGGTCTGGTCCAGATTCAGCACTCAATTCTTTTTTTTTTTTTTTTAACATTTTATTACCTTGAAAAAAGTAAATCATAAGTATTTTGGTTTTATTGAAGATCTTACCTTTTATGAAATTTTATGTAAAATTTTTGTTTTATTTAAGAATATGTTTTAAATGAATGTGTATTATTGTGTCCAATTATATTTTCTCCCCAGACCAGATTCATTATTTTGGACTTATGTAAGTAAGATCCAACTATTATATAGGATCTTGCATAGATATCTCAATTTATTTTTCTATTAAAAAGTTATTATGTAAATACATCAGCACATGAAGTTATTTGTTCATGATAAAGGCACGCTCTTGTATCCTGTTCAAGTCTGTGGTTTTCTTTTTCTCTGTTTTAAAAAAGGAAGTGCCTATCTAAGTAGAAATGTTACGCAGAGCATTTTTATTCCTGCTATGTTATTTCAGCTATGTTTGTGCAGTATAGTTAGTTTGATAGAGTGATAGAGTTCTTTATTCTTCCACATCATTTGTAAAATGCCACTGCATAAAACTTAAAATGTAACAATATAGGGAAGGTATATACAATGAATTTTGTAGCATAAAGACTAGGTTTATATGTTTTGCATTGTATAAGAATTTTCATGTTTCGGTTCCCCTTAAAAGTCTTCCGTAATTACCAATGTAGTTTAATAACAGCTTTTAAGGTCAGTTACTCAGCTACCACCACAAAGGCTCCTAAGCATATTATGAATACAAGTCTCTTAGCATTGAAAGGCTATTACAATTTGTTTCTGTGAAGACAGACTTTGGAGACGCAAGTGAGATCAGATAATTGTTTGATTCTACGAGCCTTATCATACATTTCCACAGAGTCCACAAATGTAATTGCAGCTTGGGTATCATTAAGAGAGCTACTTCAGCTACCAGTGACACTCCAGCGATAGCAAGGTGCAGTTCAGCGCTGAGTCAGTGTCCAGGTGTTTGCTTAGAGCTTGGAGGTGTTGTATAGCCCATATGGGCCCTGTTCTGGTGAATACCTTGCTTTTTTTGGTCGCCACACTAATTCAGATCTGCCTTGGGTATATTTACCTGAAATGCTATCTCTTCACTGATATTAGGGCGTGCTAGACAAATAACGTAGACTAACTAACCTTGCATCTGGTTAAAATTAGATGAGATTAATCCCACACCAACACTACGTATGCAGGAAAAAAAATCACATAAAATTCCACTGTTCTCATGGGTTCATAGAATAATTCAGGTTTGAACAGACTTCAGGAGGTCTCTGGTCCAACCTCCTCTTCAAGAGAGGGACAACTATGAGATCAGACGAGATTACTCAGAACTTAATCCAGTCTCATCTTCAAAACCTTTCTTTAAATATTACAGGTAGGTAAAGAAATATAAATACAAAGCTTGTGCTTCTTATTGACTGGTTCTAAATTTTTCTATTTAATGTAGTTTACAGAAATCTGAGATCCAGCTATTGCAGGAAGCCAAATGTCTTAGTGTAAACCTGGAACAACAGCAACATGAACTGGAAAAAGCAGAACAGTTCCCTGAAGAATCTTCCAGTGAAGTCTGCCGAATAAGGCAACAACTTCTTAGTTGCCAAAATGAATACAATGCTATTAAAGAAAGAGAGTATGAAATTCAGTTCAGAGTGAAATGGTAGGTGATCATGGTCAATCTCCACTTATTTTTATTACAGTTAATCTAGAAAGATAATAACGTAAACTGTAATTCAGTCCCCTCTCCATCTTACATGGATACATTTCTTAACACTTATTGTTAAGCAAATTGCCACAGATTTGCCCTAGTAACAGCAATGTTTTAGTGATGAATAAAATTACTCTGAAGTGTGATTTATAGTGTGGTTTGCAGATAATTTTAATTTTAGAAGGTGCCTTGGTGTCCTTTGAAATACTGTTTAAGATTTACTGCATTTTATGATTAAAATTTAGGTAGGCAAAAATTACGGCAACAATTATAGTCTAGGACACCTTCAATATAAAGTGTCTCAGAGACCTGGTGACTGGGATTTAATGGAAACAATGTCATAAATGGGCCCAACACTATTTTTAACATCAGAAGCACACTTTATTCAGGTTTTTCTATTCAGTTATTTAAAGGAGGAGAAGTATTTGTATACTTTCATATCTGAAAAATTAGAAATTTGCTGTGAAAGGTGTGAATACTTGACATTTCTATAAAAAGAAAAAAGTCCAGAATAGGCTTGATATTATATACATTTTAATTATCTGCATATATGAGTGTATTGTGCTTGAAGCTTCTATGGTAAAATGATAAACTGTGCTATTGTACTTTTAAAAATATGTACCTACAGAGATGAACTCATATTTTCATTTTGTGGGGTTCTTGCTATTTTTACCCATCTTCAAAACAGTTTAGTTGGTATATAAACACAAATAAATAATCTCAGCAACTCAGCAGTTAAAATTATTTTTCTGCAAGGAGAGCAGGGGCACTGTACAAACTGCATAGAGCAGATTTTTCTGGCAGTTCTTTCTTGATTTTTTTTTGTTAGAGCCAAATGTTTGCTCTAAGAGAGAAAGAAACTTGAGAAGGAAGTAAATTGGGAGTGGGAGCAATAGAGGAATCATCTGGAAAAAATTATTTTTTTTATGAGATAGCTAAACATCATGAGATTTCCTGAAATAATTACTAAATACAGAATTTATTGAAATTTGCAAGCAGTCCAAAAACATTTTTTTTCAAAATACTATGCTTTTTACCCATTTCCTTTCATATATTACAAATATTTTTTGCTAATTTTGCATTACTTTTCCAAAAATTTATGAGGTTTTGTATGTTTAGGGGATATTTACTCATTATCTATTTTCTACCTCTAGTCAAAGGGAGATTTCTACAGATACACCGGTTAGGTATTATTTCAATTACCCTTGAACATTTATTGCATTGATTCTTATATATGAATTTAAAATAGTGGATTAAAAGTGTGGATTAAAAATATACTTTTTAGGGTCAGCAATAGGATGAAAAAAAAAAAAAAAGTTCTTTCACTTTAATAAGAAACTTCCTCTGTTTGGTTTTATGTATTGCATGAGATCAAAACCATCTGTACAGTCTGACCAGAAGTACATATGGTGCAGTATCTAAGAGCGACCAAAAGCGCAGCTATTTGTGAGGCAAGGATTTCATGAGCCTAATACATTCCTCTGTATTTAGGAATCCTCAGCTCCTCTTCCTTGAGCGTCTCCTTTCTCCTTCTGAGCCACATAGATATGCATGCTGCCAATCCTATTCATTCTACCCTACTCCAACACTAACATCCCTCTCAGCTCTGGCAAGTAGCAAGAATGTTAAGTGTGGAAATGAGAAACAAGCTATGAAGAAAAACAGAAAATGGATGTTAACACATGTCTGTAAAGGAAGGATGGGTTGGTGCCTGTAAAATATAGGGGAAATCAGGGTCCAGAATAGAGTAGTGAATAGCAGGTGATCTAAGAGTAGCATCAATGTGAAATGAAGAACTCTGTGTCTGATGGTTTGTCCACATAGTAAAATTATGTCCTGAGATATATATATGTGCATGGGCAGTGTCAGGGACTGAGGGCAAACCTCATCAAAGATAGTGTAAGTTAGCTGCTAGGTTCCCTTCATTTCTGGGAAGGATGGAATCCCATGATCCAACCTCTCTTGACCCTTGGTCTCGCTGGAGCACAGTTTCCCTCGTTGTCCAACTGTGTTGGACAACAGTCCCAGATGTGCTTGGCACTTGCAAGAAAACTTCTCTTTGGGAATTATGACTAATGGCTGTTTAGCCTGAAAACAAACATACTGCTTATTTACCTTCTTCTGTATACCAGGCAGGAAACTTGAAGGGGAAAAGCTTTTGAAGGGAATATCCACGTCTCTTATCTATTGCTTTATCTTTTTTTATTTTTTTTTTTTTTTTTTTTTTGTCTTGGCTAAGATCTTGTCTGCTTGGAAATACTGCTGAGTTGGAAGTGAGAGACAGCCTCTGCAGACCTTCCATTTCCCTGTTTCTCTAACCCCTTTTCTCGGAAGCATTTCTCTAGTCCCTGCTGCCTTTATGTCCTGCCTCCCTTCACTTTCTCTGATAGCTAATGCCATTCAGTAACCTTTGTCCACTCAGATTCAAAACTGACAACAGTAAACTTGTCTTCTTCTCTTCAAGAGTCATGGAGATATACCATAACATAGACAAAGTGATTTTGTTTGTCCCTTACTATTTCTATGTTCTCTCTTCCATGTTGCATTTCTTATTTGCTTGACTATGTAAACATTTTTTTCCAGACCAGGTACACTTTTCAACAGCTGAAGGTGCTATTTTTCTTTTGTTTTAATTCTTTATCATTTCACTGGATATTCAACATCCCAAGAGTGAATTTAAATTGTTTGCAGCACCGTCATATCAGCACATTTTCAGAAATATTGTGCTATTTTCATAGCATAAAACAAAGTGCATGAGCTATTCAGAAGTAGCTCTGATGTGCTTTAGCTGTTGGGGATCCTTTCTGAAGGTGACTGCACGGGTGCAACATCCTTCCAACAGAGGCATGTGACTCTTCTTCCAGCTTACATTCCTGTTCTGTTGTACCGTTGTATGGGGCTTATGCGCCAAGCACAGGAGGTGCATAATAGCTGGAAAAGATTTTGCCAACATTATAAAGTTTGGACCACTACCCCAAACTCAGAGCTGACTCCAGAAATATTCTTCCTCCCAAATAATATTGGGCAAATGTAGCAAAGAGGAAAAATAACAATCCCGATTCAGTTCTGGTACAATTGCATTCAAACCCTTGAAGTTTCTTCATATAGCTGGGACTGAAGTACCTCACTGAGTACAAATATACTCTGAAAAATCAGATCAGCAAGAGAACGAAAAAAGGATCAGTGTGGTCAGGAAGGATGTGTTCTAGCTTGAGGAAATTTTTCATTTCACTAAATTTTTCATTTTAGTGCCCATGGGGGGCTTTGAACCCTGGCTTTTGAAACAAACTAGGGAAGAGATGCTTTGTTTTATTAGGTTATAGCATCAATTAGTTTGTCATTGATAAATAATGAATTTATCATATAAACAAATATCTAATCTAAACTATATTTTAAAAAGTAAGCTGTTAATTTGAAATGAAATTATCTGTAACGAGATTATAGATGAGGTTAAGGGTGCCTCGTTCTTGAGAGCAATTTTCTTTCAACCCCCCAGTCTAACCTGCAGCCCTCACAGTCATTTACCAGGTAGCAAAATAGCTAGTCATGAAGTCCTGTGTGCTGTTGCACGCAAGTCAAGATTGCAAAACTGACTTAGTCCTTGTACAAGCATTACAAATATGGAAAATTATTTCAATGCTTGCAATTATTTCTGGATTAGTCATTCAGTAATTACAAAATGAAAAGCTAAGTTTGTATCCATAGTTTATTTAGTAAAGAACTAAAAGTAATAAGTAAATCGGGTTACAATTGAACTTGTTACAGCTAGACTTGTGACTGCATTCCCAGTACATACAAACTAAGCGGAGTTAAGAGCCTTACAGGAATGTCATGCTGGCAGCTTGTCAGCTGTGATATCTTGTCCTTGTGGTCACTAGATTTTAGCTGCAACGTGCTGAGCAACTTCTGTGGGTTCCTCAGCACTCCCACCTGTGTAAGGGTAGCTGAGGGAGTTCACTTTCCTGTGTGATGGGTTTCATAATGGTAGGAAGGTTCTGGTTCTCTGCTAGCTGAGGAACTGAAATGGACATCTGTTGACAACTACCACCACATTTCTTAATTTCTCTGACAACTTTATTTCTGTGGCAGTTTGCATCTGTGAGCAAACATCTGTCAGAGAGAAATCTGGAATGTATTTTCATTAATGGCCCAATATGCCTCATGCTTTTTTCTTAGCTCATTACATCTGCATCCATGGTAGCTTTTCATGTACGGTACTGCTTTTAAACTTCATGAAAATAAGTAGAGCAAAGTGAGAAACATTAGCAAATACTCCTCTCCTGCCCCCAGGTGTATGCTCCTTTCCTGCTCCACTGCCCTGTCTGGTACTCACCAGTAAGCTACTTGAACTCTGAGAGACTTTTAAACTCACTGAAAGTAGGAAAAAGAGGTTTCTTATTTGTTGATTTTTTTGCTGTTTTGATGAGTTACAGAGGAACTGTAAGCTTAGGAACTCTGGAGCTGGCATGAGGGTTCTGTAGCCAAAAGCTGAGAAGAATACCAGGGAGTGGGAGTTGAGATACTCCGTATTTATTAGGGGTAACCTATTAAACTGATTCATAACACTTCATGAAACCATACCCTAACAAGGGTAAGATAAATTCCATCAGTAACATTTTGAAACATTAATTTTATGCCTTAAATGCATTTTTAAAAGGTAAAAAGGTAAATGGCATCTAATGAAAGCAATTTTTTGAAACTAAGCTATTTTGCACAACAGAAAAAAAATGTCAGGAAGAAACCATGAGTTTAAACAAAATAAAATGTAAAAAGCAATCCATGAAAGTGAATGCTAAGTATGCAAAATTAATGTAGTAACTTATTTAAATGTTCACATTTTTGAAATTAGTACTTAAAAAGATCTCCTCTCCTCTCCTCTCCTCTCCTCTCCTCTCCTCTCCTCTCCTCTCCTCTCCTCTCCTCTCCTCTCCTCTCCTCTCCTCTCCTCTCCTCTCCTCTCCTCTCCTCTCCTCTCCTCTCCTCTCCTCTCCTCTCCTCTCCTCTCCTCTCCTCTCCTCTCCTCTCCTCTCCTCTCCTCTCCTCTCCTCTCCTCTCCTCTCCTCTCCTCTCCTCTCCTCTCCTCTCCTCTCCTCTCCTCTCCTCTCCTCTCCTCTCCTCTCCTCTCCTCTCCTCTCCTCTCCTCTCCTCTCCTCTCGTCTTTTACCCTTTTCTTTCTTTCGCATCCATTTCTTTTTACCCCTTCACTGTTTTCTGCATGAAAGCAGTTGGTCTGCTCGCTCTTAAGGCAACTTCACTTGGTGCTTGCAGTTCCCTGTTGCCTTTGTTCATGTCACAGAAAATGAGGTGTTCAAATCATTTTACTTTTGATGGATGGCAGAGTCTTTGTTGTGAAGTTGGAATGGCTCCACAGGAATTTGTCCTCATGAGTGAGGAATGTGACAAAAGAAAAACAGTGTCAAGTATGTTCTCCTCCTAGTTTTTAGGATTGCTCTTTTGATCATCTGGCGTGATATTAAAGAGGGCACAGCACAGGCTGTTGATGAGCAATGCAGTAGCTCTTTAATCAGTTTGAGCATGACTTATTTAATCAGTTTTTGTGGCAGTCAGAAAGCTATGGGTGTTTGTGCAGAGTGGACATTCGTTAGTGTGATTATGCCAGTCCCAAGGAGTCCTGCTAGGAATCCTGCTGAAATGTGTTGGGGATACAAATTGTCCTTATTAACTTATTAATACACTTAGACAACCTGTTGGTAAGTGAAAATACTGTGTTTGACCAGCGTAGCATTCCAACGTAGGACTCAGCTGTATAGTGCACAGAACCAAAGCTGCTATCACTGATTCGAAGTGGCTCAACTTCAGCTCAGTTTGATCCAATGTTGTCTATAAACAAAGGTACACTAAAGGAGTAGCTCCTGAGCCCCACTGCTGCAAAGAAACCACCTGATGTTTCCTTCTACTCACTTGTACTTGCACTGTATACCTGCAAAACACTCCTTTGTCTGTCTGCACTCTTGTTCTGTGCAATTTCTGAAGTTACAATAGACTTTGCAATAAAATTTTATTTTACAGTTATTTTAATAATATTTGGGGTTTGGGGGAAGAAGACTGATCTAAACTCAGCTTTTTTCTTTGAAAGACTTTTTCTACACTCATTCACTCTGTCGGTGTTCAAACACTGACATTCAAAATTGTTTTTAGGCTTAGCAGTCACTATAGAGGCATGCTTGCAGTCTGCCCAAACAAATATACATACATGCTGTAAAACAAACTAAAAAAATCTACCCTGTGCCTTTATTTCCTCTGTGTTGTCCATCTGATTCAGTGCTTGCTCTTTGTGAATTTTTGGACTGTAGCATTGACTACCCAGTTTTCTTTTTGGACTTTTTTTTCCTTGACTGATTGGAAAGATGTCACCTGAGGCTTCTGAGTAAAAGCTTTGCTCCTTTTGTTGGAAGACCAAAACATAAGAAACAATTCATTCAAGAAAAAAGGTAAAACATTAGCACTGATTAAGAGTTGAGCTCAAGATCCAAAGAAGGATCCTTCATGAGGCTCCACCAGGAGACTGAACTCTCTACCCATGAGCAACACCACCTGAAACATGAACCACCACTTCGCAAAGACTTAATCTGCCCTTGAAAGGTTGCACAGAAAAAAGAATAACTAACTGACTGCATCTCTTCTATATTGACCACATACAGAAGCAACTGTACTAGCTGCTTTGTGTAGGTGAGACTGCCCCAGGGTGCCCTTGGCATAGTTTATAGCTTCAAGTGACAAAGCTGTTTCATGAAACTTGTCCGTTTCTGTTAATACTCCATTTACTGCAAGAGTGGTATAGCTGATTCTCACAGACTACTTGAGTCTCAAGGAGGCCTAACCAGCCCTTCCTCTGGCTGGAGTTACAAACACAAAATTAATTGCTGCTGTTGATTCTTTGCTATGTCTGGGACACAGAATTTAGCTGTTCCACCCGTTCCTCAGTTGTAATCATTACTCATTTATAGCCTGAGACTCAGAAAGTGTCATCACAGGTACTAACTACACTGAGAGAACCTGCTTCCTGGTTCCCCAGTCGGTAGTACATGGACTTAAGTTTAGTTGGTTGTGACAACATGCAAACTGCTGTAGCCGAAACACCTCATTTAGGATCAGAGATGTTCACTGCATGCACTAGGGTTGTACTGATATATTTCTTCACTGATTCCAAAGCTAGTTTTTAATACTTGGCACTATTTACCTACTCACCACCAAGAAGCTCCTGTTGTAGGTCTTGTTGGTTCACCTTCACTTTTGTACTTACTCATCCATCTTTTTCACATCAGTTAAAATACACCCAGAGCTTTCCTATTCTTTTCTTTCCTCCTTCTGCCCTCCTTCATCATCTCTGTTGTCTGAAATTAAATTGCAACGTAGCTTTGAACATAGGTTAAGATCACCTTGCCTATTCTATTTAGCTTTCTATTATACCCAATTGCCTTTGTCTACAAGCCCTGTCAATTTTCAGGACATTTTGTTTTGTCACGAGAGCCCATTTAGATTCAAGGATCTTTACTTACAGTTGTTTACACCATGAAAGTGTATGTGAACAGAAAAAGGAAGAAAGTTTCTTACCAGCAACTGTACTTTCTTTGATGTGTGATGTCTTTGTGGGTATTTATAACCCACCTACTCTTTCCTTTTGCCTCAGCTCCAAATTAAAATACTGTGTTCTCCAGTTGGGAGGACCTGTGGGTGAAGTGTGCCTTCTGACCCCTTATATTTTGTTTGTATAAACACAAGGGTGAAGGAGGCAGCCCTATAGGAGGTTGTAAACTAAGAAAAATTAGGTTCAAATGTGCACTGTAGAAAAAAATAATGCATGTATCTTTCATAGTTCCAGCTACTGTTCAGCAATCTTCCCCTAAATTTGGACACCTTTAAATTGTTCCTGAGAGTGATCACCATATATTTTAATCTAACACAAGATTGGCTTCAATACTTTTCTTACTGTTTGATATATTACTAATATATTTAGCTCTGCTTTGATTTTTCTGTAGTTTGCAAGAAGAGAAAACACTTCTGGAAAAAGAATATGAAAGAATTCCAAAACAAAGTGTAAGTATGAAACATGGGAAAAGCCATGTTTTATGTTGTCAGCTAGTGTATTAAAACATCAGTGAAAATATTTTTACAGTGTGTAGTTCTAGAGTTCTTTCAATTACATAGAAAAATTAACAGTATATCATTCAGGTTCGATAACTTCAGGGCAAGCAGTGCATACCTGATTCATAAAAGATCTCGATATTCTTAAGTTTACTCAACAGTGTTTTTTACTGTATTTAGCAAATGGATAACGTAAAGATAGCTGCAAGTTCTAGGATGTGAATAAGGAAAATTCATTTGCAGACAGAAATCCTGATGAATTCATGTGTGTTTGTTGGAAATAAAATTCTGCTTATTATTGATCATATTTCATACCTTGTTGTAAAAAAATGTTATCATAATTCAATGCCAATGAATTTTCTAATAGCACAAACCTGCAACTGTAAAAGGGAAAATAATAACCTGATCTTCTACTTCATTTTTAAAGGAAGCAGATAAGAGAATTAAGAAGTTGAAAGAAAATTGTGACGAGCTCAGCAAAGAAGTAATTCAAAGGAAAGCAGAAGTTAATGCAATGAAGGAAGACATTTTATCCAAGCAAAACCTGATGTTAATAGACAAGAAAGAAGTGGAAAAGCTTCTAGAGAACCAGGATAATTTAAAAGTAACACAAAATTAATTATATCTATGTGTGTGTATATGTGTGTGTGCACGTATGTGTTTATGGGTACATGCATTTGTCCAAGGGAGCAGTGAATCCTCTGGATGTTGTCATTTCAAATCATTAAATGTACTTATTTAATCATTTTTAATAAGCATGAAACATGCTGCTGTGCTATTTTCACTATTATTCCTTCAGGAAATAATAAAAATCCTGGTTTTGATAATACAAAATTGTTTTCAGAATGCCATGTTTGCTATGCTGTGTTATTGAAGACTGCTCTAATATATGCTCAGATCCAAGAGACTTAAAAAATATGCACCCAGGTCTTTGCAATTTTCCTTTCCATGGTATTGAAAACATATACAGGCATATTAAGAACATTCAAACGTATTTTTTGTTTTGCATACATAATGACATGGTAAATACCATAGCGATTAGTTTCCGCAGTAGCAGCTACTATTGCCTGGGACAAGCTCAAGTAATTTGGAAATACATTTCTTGCCTAGTTTCACAGCAGTTCAATGGGAATATTAATTCCTTGAACTCACACCAGATTTTGAGACTATTAACCTAACCTTTCTGTTTTGTTGCTAGGATGAGCTAGTTAAGATCCTTGGTGTTCCAGCACAACTTGGAAAAGAAACTGAGAAGATAAATTGGAAAAAAATGTATGTTTTCAATAAATAATTAAATATATATGTATTACTTCTTTTCATCCATTTGTTATTGAGACTTTACATATAGTTGGTTAAAATTAAGATCAACATTTTCAAAAGATCAACATTTTCAAAAGCATTTACAGTCCAGTTAAAATCCATGCACTGTACAAAAAAATATGGTATATGCAGTGAAACAATTTAAGATTAAATACCTTCCTCTAGTGGAAGGTGTCCAGGCCCTTGGCAGTGGGTTTGGACTAGATGACCTTTAAGGTCCCTTCCAACCCAAGCGTTCTATGGTTCTACAGAATTTAAGTACAATGAGGAACAATTTAGAACAAAGCTTAGCCGAAAATTGCTTAACCATCTTACTGCACTGCAATAAGACGTATCAGATCTACTTACTGGGTTTTAATAGATAATAATGCTATACTATGTATACTGTGTAATCTAGCAATTAACCTTTTTTAGATATTCTAGTCCTCAGTGACAGCATATTAATTTATCTCTGTTGGTATCAGTGAAACTGCAGCAGTTTTCACAACTGACAGTCTGGTCTGAGCAAAATAACCCTTTTCCCTCAGTGCTTATGGAGCAGTTTTTTAGTCAGGTGTGTTTTACTGTGAGCTCCCATCGTGAATTCTGGTGTCAAATATTTCAGCTGGGAAATGTAAGCCAGCCTCTAGCCTTTCATTTCTCTATTTTCACGTAGCTGTTTTTTCCTCCATCGGAGCATGACGTGCTGCTTTCTGCATCTGTAAAATCCAATTGTTGCTGTGCAGTGTCAGCCAGGTCACTCCCAGATGCTGGCAGTCAAATTGCCATCCAGCTGAACAGTGCTTTTTGTGCCCTTGTAGTTACACAGAAGGTTTTGTGTCTCCTGCTTGCAGTCCCAATTTGTAATATAGTAATTACTTGACAATGTTAAGTTTCTCAGTTTTCAAATTTATGTAATGGTTTTCCTTTACTTTCTCCTCAGTACTCTGCTTAATGTAACTGTGCTGTAATAAATCTAAGAAGTTTTCCCTATAGAGCTAGAGGAAAGCAGTTCTGAAGAGTGAGTGCGTTGTGTAGATTATTAATGAGGTATTTAAATGAGTCTTTCTACTTAAGTGATATCACAGAATGAACTCGCCAGAGCTTCCAGCCTTGGGAATCACGTTTAGAAGTGTCACAACCCTGTACCTAGTCATGGTGACAGAAGTCTGTTAACTCTTTATAATACTGTCAAGGTGCTAAGCTACCCATTAGTCTCATGGCAATTTTGTTGTTGAACTGTATTGACACTTTCAATGCCAATTTTCAGTGTATGTAATCTGTCTTTGAACATATCAAGTAGACAGCTATGGCACTGAAACACTTTTGTGTGTCCACGAAAACTGACAACTTTCATTTTCACATGTAAGTACACATGTAGAAATGTGAACTTCTACTGTTTTGTTAAAATATATCCACAGTGATGCAGAGAAGAAGAAAGAAGCCCTTAATAACCAAATACAGGAGTTAAACAATACCCTAAAAGCCACTGAAGAAAGGATGGAAGAGGTTTTGCAAGAAAGAGAAGATGTAATGAAGGAATTGGATGGAAAACAAGCTTTGCTAGAAAGCAAACAACAAGAATGCGTTGCTCTGACAAGATTGCTAGAAATTGGCAGAGAGAAGGAATCAGCAATCCTAGCAGACAGGTTAGAGCAGTAGACCTAAGCCGTGGAGTGTGAGTGAGCACTTCTCTGTTCTGAAAGATCTTTTCTCTGTTGCATTGCTTATGCTTTCAAGTTTTATGTTGCAATCAGTGCAGACTAGAAATTATCAGGCTTGGTTTTGACTTCAGAAATGTTTATATAAACTGCTGGAATCTGGGATATGGCTTGAAGAAAAAGTTAAAAGGCAAAAGTATTTGATAAAATCCTGGGAGAGTGAGACTCTAGGTTTTGCTCTGAAAGGGAATATGTTTATCTCTCCTGTGAAGATGCTTTTTTTTTTTTTTCTGTGTACCCCACAGAAAGTAAACTAAGCAAATTAATTAAAAAATAAATAATCAGTATTCTCAATTTCAGATGAGCATTGTAAATTTCTGACCCACATACTCCTGAATTTCAGTGGGGACTGGCCACTTATATCTTTCATATTCCCTTGAAATTATGAGCTTAGATGTACTTAATAAAGTCAAATAAATTCTTAGGTTGATTTCAAGCTTCACATTATTCCTTCTTTGCAAAGGAAGATGTATAGTTGCAGTCATTGCCATACCCTCAACAGCAATGCTTTTGCCTTTGAAATCTTGTGTTAGATAGTGGCACAGTAAATTGAAATGTCTGAGTGAAGCAACCATGTAAATATTCCCTCATACTAAAAAAAAAAAAAAAAAGTGTTTTCCTCTTCTTCCAGTAATAATTTATTTTCTATAGATTTTTTTTAGCAGATTTAGATTGAACAGGTTGTGAAACCTCATTGACATAATTAAGAATATTATCATTGATTAAAGCTATCAGAAAGTTACCTGCTAATTTTAAAGCAACCAGTGACAGTAGTTTATAACTTTATCTTGCTGCTCATAGATAATTAATGCAGTACTGAAACCCCATTAAAATGATCATGCCTGATTCATACATGTCTTGCTCAAGTTACCTGTTTCTAAAATTCTCTGTGTATCTAATATAGAGAAGTTCTGGAATATAATTTAAAAAAATGTATCTTGGAGAAAAAACAAAAACATGATATTCTCATTCACAAGCAAACAATGAAAGATAGAGAACTGAGAAATTTAAAGAAGATGGAGTTACAGCTGAATGTGATTTATGAGTCTTTGGAACAAGATAAGTCACAGCACAAGAGACTCAAATCAGAGGTCTGTATGAACATATTTACCATAAGAATTCCAAATTTTCTTACAGGAAATCCATCTTTGAAATCTTTTGACTGGTCCTAACAGACAGAAGGAGAGAAGATTGTTCTAAGTGCGTGTCTTTTCTGTGTTCTATGCACAGAAAAGTATCACGAGTGTTGCTACGACTAAGGAGGCTCAAGCTTTTATAGCTGTAACAAAAATTCTGCATCAAGCTATACTGAGCTATTCTTGAGGAATGGAATTTAGGCTGGGAACATCCTAATCAAAGAGACCTGGGAGATTATTGGCACTGTGGCTGCATGTCTTCCTTTAAAATACTGCGAGATTATGGTCATTTTAGAAGTGACATAGTACAGTACCTTGCTCATTGGCATCAGAGAAATTTGTATCTGGCAAATAAAGCCAAGTATTGCATGAATCCCGGGTCTTACATCAGGTGACAAAAGGATTCATCTTTTTTAAATTTGAAGATTGCTTGCACATTGTTCTAAATAATTTATAATGCATTTAACATTATTTTTGGGGCAGAAAACTAGCCCTACGTAAATTTGGTATTAAACGATATAATTCCCTAATTCATTTCCACTCAAATTTCTCTTTTCTCAGTTCTCTCCCTACATTACTATTTCACACATTACTCTTTTCATACTGATTTACTCTGTCCTGTTTTATTTATTCTGATTTTAAAGAGCAGTTTCATTCTGTTTGTCCATTTGAAGCAATTCCTTTCTTTTCTCCTTCCCATTCTTAAAAAAATATTTTGTTTACAACTTTTTCATATTCTTTTTCTCTCATCACTGATTCTTCTAGTCCTTCTTTCTTAAGCTTTTTTCCTATATCCCTTCCTATATTGAAAGTCAATCTTATAAAATTCATCTTGCATAGTCAAGTAAATATATATTTTTTTCCCCAGGAGAATAATTTATCAATTATCTGATTCAGAAGCGTAAGGGCTTAATGTTGCCTAATTTGATATTGTGTCACTGCAATTTTTTTTTTATCCTTCTAAGCAATTCAGGCAGGAAAAAAAAAGTCTTATTTACATCACTGTAAAATTGTTTTTACTGTCTGAATAGGGCATATTCATAGATGAAGTTGAAATTTCCTCCTGAATTCACATGTGTATTAATTACCTGGTAATTCCAGCCTACTTGGGAAGGGGAGAAGCTCTATATAACCAGACAAAAAAGTTTTAAACTGAGTTTCCTGAACTGTTGATTAAAGGGCATGCTTATATTCCAGACTTTAACATTAAAGCTCATACTGAGATTTTGTTCAGTATCAGCTTAGAGAATCTGAGAAATGTTTTTTTTTTTTTTTTTCCTGTGTTCCTATTGAAGAAATATTCCTGGAGGGAGAATCGCAATTGTTCAGAAACATGTAATGTTAAAACCAAATGCCATAACTCACTGACAGCTGTGGTTAGAGTTCACTGTCTTGGGCGAGATCCCAACCCAACCACGTTACACTGTGTGAAAGGGCTGGAGACCTGTAATGGGACCATAAAGTTTAAATTGCATTGCAGAGGAATTCCCTCAGTGCTGAGCCAGGTTATACTGCAGGCTGGCGTGTGTGTTGCCAGTTGCAGCATGCATGAGGAGCGAGGTAAAGGGAATGCTGGTAGGAGATAAAAGTGTAGTTACAAGCAATGTCTTACTCCAGAAGTTACAGGATGGTACCAGAACATAACCAGGCCAGCAAAATATAGCCTTTTTAGCCCACCAACGCCGTTCTCTGATTCTCTTCTTTGCTCTTTTAGAAGAGCAAATGTGAAAACACCCCTGCCCTGCAGCACAGTCAGTTCAAATGCAATATTGGAGTGCGAAAGACTGGAGCAGCCAGCTTAATTCTAGTTTGCATTTGCTATCTTGAGATGGTTTCCATTTGGAAGCACAGAAGTTAAAATATTTTAATATTCAAGTAGTTCAAGTGCCTGTTTGACTGATGTAAGCCAGATTTGCATTTATTCAGTGTGATTCCAAGTGAAATTTTCACCAGAATTAATTGCTAATATAAATACTGCAGAAACAGCAGTACATCAGTGTGTTGCCCCAAATTTCTCTTCAATTGTCTGCAGAAGTGCAGAACGACTAGTTTGTAGAGTAAGGAAATTACACAAACACTTCCTTCAAATGTGTTTTTCTTCTTGTTAAGTTGTGAAAGGTCAGCTATTGCTAAACGTCGACATTCTGTGTGAAAGAGAACTGGCGGCCCTGGCTGCCACCAGCCCCAAAGCACGGCTGCTGTTCCTCTCCCTCCGTGGACGTGCTTTCTTCTGGCAACACAATGCAAAGACAGCCAAAAGTGCCTAAGTTTAGTCCTGTCTGGTGTCTAAGGACAAGAGTCCTTAACGGATTAAAGATGTTTGTATGAGCTTTCTACATTTAGACTCAAGAACTGGATGGCATCTTTTGAATCCCATCATGGAAATGTGGAAACGTCTGTTTACAGCTGCCACAGCCTTTTGCACAGCAGAAGTGGTAACGAATGCAAATGGTTGTAGTGGGATTGCTCAGATGTATTTTAATCAGAAAGTAATTTCTTCCCTTACACGTTTCATTTTAATTTTATAATAAACAGATTCTCCCATATTGTACAAAAAATATATATAGCACAAATATATAGCACATAACCATGTTATTTGTTTGGACTTTCTAAAGGCTAAGGAGGAAACAGGAAAATCTTACTTTAACAACTTAAAGCAAAAAAAAATATGATAAAAAATGACACATGCATGAAATAAAAACCCCATTAAAATTATTGGTATTTTCTTCCTTCAGCAAGGTCAGAGTTAACATATTTATGTAATTGATTTTTCTGATTTTTTTAATTGTGGCTTATTTGCTGAAAAGAATAACAAGTGTAAATTCAGTTACTTAAATTGGGCTTTGTGAAGTTCAGTGCTTACAGTTAAATTCTGAATAGAAAAACTTGAACAACTTGCAAGTATTGCTGAGGAGCTCTACTCGACAACCAATAACTCTTGGATTAGCTACTATAACAAGACAGAAAAAAAAATCATTTCATAATGTATGTAACTAATTGAAACAGATTTTCTGCATTTTACATTTTTCACATCTTTTGTTGGCATCATGCAGAATGTGTGATTTATTTTTGTAGGCAGAAGCTATCCCTAAAAGTAATGAAGTACTATTAGAAAGAAGACGAGAACTGCAGAAGGAAATTGAAATGAACAAGAGAAGTTTAGCTGAACAGGTGATGTGTTCTGCTTTCTCATACTTACTCACTGTAACAGTTGCTTTACAGCCATGAGAATAAAGGGAATGAAGAAAAACTGATGAGAGTTTCTAGCTGCATCTTTCTGGTGAGACAACATGCAAGAGTATTTTCTTCAGTTTTAAAGACTGGTTGCTTGTCATATTTAAAAAACATTTTTCAGTGTTACTGGTCACATATTGGAAGGTAGAAAACATATCTTTTTTCTAGTTTAAGTCCTTCTGAATATCATTAACTATATTGCAGCTAGAAATATGATGGATATAAATTTTCTTTGGGTATGGCACAGTATCTTGTTAAAACAAGGACAATTCAGAATTGCTAAATTATAATTTTTCATCTTCATAGTTTTGTTATTTCATAGAATCATGGTTTGTGTTGCAAGGGACCTTAAAGACCATCTACTTCCAACTCCCCTGCCAAGGGCAGTGACACCTTCTACGAGATTTCTTGATGCCTGTCAAATATACTGAATATGCTGTGGAAATGCAGATTCTTCAATTGTAAGAGTATTAGTACTTGCCACTATACAGATGACTTTATAACAAGCAATATTTTTCAGACATACTTTTTTCTTAAGATCATATTCTCTTATCTTCTTACCCTCATATACATTTTCATTTTGTGCCGTCTTTTAATTCGTTAGCTTTTTCAGGTGGAATTCAGCTTAGTTTTGAATACATATACAAAGGTATTTCCATATCACTATTTGTGTATGCGATATGTTTTTAACAGACCACAATAGTCAATAATGATCTATATATATGGTTGGTGAAACCTGGAAATAGACTTATTTAAAGATCATAGAGGGATGTAAGTGGATTCAAAGATTACACAAATAACTGTTCTGATCATCTAACCTGACCACCAGTACAATACAGATCAGAGAAGTTCCCTGAGTTTTCACTACGGTGAAAACTTAGAAAAAGTCCAAATTTTGATTTTAAAATTGCCAATGTGGGAGGGACAACAACAGTTCCTGCTAAATTGTTTCGATGGTTAATCTGTGTTAAAAATGTGTGGCTTTTATCATCTGAGTTCGTCTAGCTTTAGCTTTCAGTCACTGGATTTTGTTACATTTGACCTCTAATTTGGGAAGTCTGTTATCAGATTTCTCTTCACTTTATGGCTACAACAGACTCTGATCCAGTTATCCTCTCATTTTGATTTAAAGACACAAAGCTCTTTGAGATTCCTCATGTAAAACTTGTTTTCCAAACCTTTTGTAGTGAAGATTTGTGCATACTCCAGTTTTGTTACTTTTCTATTTAATAGCTGAAAGACCTGCTAGATTGAGGAAGAGAAACTTCCGAGGTGATAAGATATTTTAACTTGTTGCTAAGGAATTATGCATAACATTTCAGCTGGTATCTTTAAGGCAGTTTTATTATATATTTATATTTAAATCCATGTAGTCTGTATATTTGTGTGCTTTGCAGATAAAACCAAAGTGTTTCAAACTTCAGGTTTGTCAACCTGATGCATCAGTGCATAAGGAACTGAATTTGCTTTTCTTCAGGAAATGATATCAGATATGGATGCCCGCACGTTAGATGAATGTATTGCTGAAGAGAGACGGCTTTTCAAAGAGCAGGAAAAATACAGAAATGAGTTATCCAGACTTGCACATCTGACGTGGCTCAAAGTTGAAGAGAGGGGGCAAAAATGTAGGGAAGTTCAGAAAGCCCAGGTAAAAAATTATATCTCGTATAATTGGAAGACTGTTCTAAAGTAAAAGCTGGTATAAGGAGAAATTAAATTACTGGTGAGGGGAACCTTACAGACTCTCATTTCCCTCTTCAAAGTTCCACCACCACACAGGAAGCTCACAAGTCTCTTGTTTTAGTGGCAATTTGTGGTGCAGTGCAATAGTGTACTGCAATATCACAACACAATCGAAACAAGGTGTTTGAAAGGAGGTTTTCTTTCTAAAGAATAAAATAACTAATTCTGAAAGAAAGAGGCAGAAAAGCAGATAGCCTCAGCTGAGATTCTCAGAAGTACAACAACCATGTGTTTTATTGTGCAAATATATGGACATTAGAAGATAATAGATCTGCTACTTATACCAAGGACAGGTGCCAATTTTTATTTTCCTGATACGCTTCAAGGTTTAAGTCATTCTATTAATTTGAAGGAAGAGGGAAAGAAAACTTTTTTTCTGAATAGTCACTGGGTTTGCTGGCATTATAGTATCATGCATGTCCTGTGATTTTGCACAGTCTGCAGTAAATACCAGGAACAAACTGATTACACTTTCACAATGTATGTCTGGATTAAAATAAATCAGATAAGCTACCCCTTTAGCACTTTGGGAATATTTGATTGTCTATACAAATAGAGTCAAAGGAGCATGTCAGGCTTTACACATTTGTTAAAAATAAGTCCATAAACAGATAAAATCATAAAGAAAATAAATTAACACACCTGACCAGAATTCCAACCGAAGATCCACCAGCTTTTCCTAATGCCAGTACGACCTCCTATCAGTGGGAGGTGAGAGAAGGCCTGTCCACTAAAGGTTAATGACCCAGACTATTAAGGGCTGAACAGAACTGAAATCAAAAGGTAAGAGCCCTAACAAAACGTGTGTCATTCTACTTGATCATCAGTAATTGTTTAAAAGGCAGAAAAAAAAAAAAAAAAAAAAAGAAAGAAAGAAAAAAAAAGTGAAAAAGGAATTTTATTTGAAAAAGTGACCAGAAATTCAAGGTACAATTTCAGTGGTGCATATGCCAGATAATTATATTGTGATGGAGAGGCTGATTAACAGAAATAATAGAACTCCAGATAGCAGGGGACCAATCATTTTAAGATGCAGCATCAAATCTATTATCTACATTAACAACAGTCATTGTAAGATTAGTATACATAGAAAGACTGTGCTCTTTAACGTTACAGTAAAAGTATTTCATTATAATTAGAACAAGTTCTTGGAACAATTCTGCCTTACTGTCTTTTCCTCATCTAAGAGGAGTAGCCATTTGAGTTCCTTCTTTGAAGATATTTCTTTGAAAAATCTAAAGTTTTTAGATTTTTAGATTAGAAAACTCTAAAGTGCTTACTGAATTCTATTTTACATTTCAGATACAACTCCAAAATAGTGTTAAAGAAATAAAAAGAAAGGATCTTGAAATACAAGTGTATAAAAAGAGGAAAAGAAAAATCCAGAAACAGTAAGAAAATAATAATGATACATTTAATAAAATAATGCCTTTTAAGGCATTTTTTTAACGAGATAATGTGTGCATTAACTTACAATAATTAATTCTTTTACACTTGTCTTTTCTTCAGACTCCAAGGATTTGCTAAAATATATGATGTAATCCAAAATGAAAGGAATAAATGTATAAATTTGGCACATACTGCTCAGCAGAAAGCAACTGAAATTAGAAACCGGGTAAAACTGATAGGAAATGAAATAGAAACTTTAAGGAATACTGTTATAACCAAAGAAAGGTGAGTTTTAACTAAGCTATAGATCACAACTATAAAAATAGGAAAGAATTACAGAAAATCCTAAGAGATAATCCAGTTCAACTTCAACTACACCTATTTCTTCCTTAACAGCTATTACCCTGATTTTTAAAACCTGATCCAAACAAAAATGTTGCAACACCCTTACATAATCTGCTCCAATTTCTTATCACCCTAACAATTCACAATTAGGCTGGGCGTCACTGCATGGCAGGGAAGCATTTTTGAAGTTTGTCTGGCATCTGTCTCGCTTTCCTAACCTTTGAAGGGAGAAACTGTCACTGCACTTCCTTTGTATCACAGTTCTCAAGCCTCTAGCATCTGAATAAGAACAACACTGTTGTACTCTTACTTGCTCATCCTTAGGCAAAAATGAGGTCCAAAAAATAAGCTATTCCTCAACAGGCTGCTGCATGGTACTAGTAAAGGAGTCACTAGCTAGTAACGTGGCTGCCTAATTATTAAAACAGAACTAGGTTTCTTGGTTCAAATTCAAACTGAAGTCTATAAGGACAACATTTATTTCAGATCAAAGAAAACACGGTTTCGATTTCCAGACAATCCTAATCAAAATGAAAGTTTGCATTGACAACAAAGAGGGTGAGGAGGAACAGTTGGGGTGTGATTCTATTTCTTTTCTCCTGGATCACTATTTAGGGGAGATGCCTTTTTGCAGTCTTTTTGTCATCCTAGTGATGATATTCTGCTTGGTGCTGTACAGACGGAATGACAATGTCTCTGAAATTGGAAGCTGGGAAAGCAGGAAGCTGGCAAAGAGTTAATTGTGTATACAAAGAAGCACAGCCAAAACTGAGTTTACAAATAATTTGTTTTGCCCCAAACTTTGTTTTCTGGTGCCAACAAAAAATTGCACAACCAGACCTAAGAATGTATTCAGGATACATTCACTCAAAATATATTTTGAATCTGCGTGTAGATTGATTTCAAAGTCATGCTGGAGAAAGAGGGAAAAGAAGTGGCACTTCATTGATTTAAGTCATTTTGTTGAAATGCACAAGCTTATATTTTGTACTAAAATTGTTGAGGTCTTCCCAATAAATTCCTGCTGAAAGGAGGAGAAAGGCTAAAAAGACGGGTATATATATCATCTAGACATCAGAAATAACTTATTGTTGTATACTGGACCATACTCCAGTAGGGAGCCAACAGACATTTTGATCTCTGCAAACCTGGATTTAAAAATAGCTAAAGGTAATGAATTATTAGTAATTCTGTACCCTATGGGAAATATTTCTAATCCCAGTAATAGACTTTAGTATCATTGTATCCCTGGCTTAACTGCAAGCTACGCAATTTAGAGGACAGAGCATCAGTCCAAAAAGATAAAGGCTCTTCATAAATTATTTAATAATACATTGCATTTCTGCAATACTACCATTCTTTCACTCTGAAACTTGCTTTACAAAAGTTTAATTCAACACTGTAATACCCTCTGGACCTGGAAAGTGTTATACACACAGGCGAAATGAACCAGAAAGAAGCTCACAGCTTTGCACGGAGTAATTCAGCAGCTTAATGCTGGAACCAAGGATGGGAAACGGGATATTTCATTTGCAGTTCTGTATTTTAACAGGGGACAATGCTGCTTCTTTCACTACCTCTTTCATACATTGACATGAATATCTTCCCAGTGTAGCCACGGTAGCGTCTTGCTCAAGAAGTGATACTTACCACAGATTAAATGCAGAAAGTCTAAGTTCCTTGTTGTTGGCAAATAAATGACCCATGTGGCAACAAGAAGCTGTCTTTTGAGCAGGGGACCATCACCCAAAGGCTAGCAGGGTCTCTTGAAATAATGTGTTCCTTTCTTCATTTTTATGGATCTGCGAGAGGAGCTTGTCACTGATCAATGTTGTGATTGTTTTGTTTCTCAAAACGATTGTTTTGAGACAAGGGAGGTTTTGAAACAAGGGAGATTGATAATGTTCTTTCTTGTGTTGCGGTGTGCTATAAACTTGGAGACCTTATTTAAATATTGCTCTTAAAATGGAGAGAAGGACAGGTTTTCTACCCACGAAGAATTCCCATCATAGTTTATACTTCTACTCTTGAACTTTATTCCTTATGTCCCCTTGGGCTACCCAGTGAAGGATCGAGCTGTGGTGCAGGGCTCCATTTCAAGCACTTAGCTGGGCTGTAGTCCAGATCTGTTCAAGCTGGAAAGAACTCGCACAGAGAAGCTGTTCTCAGAGAGACTTTCTACCTCTTGTAGTGTGTCTGCCAAGCAGAGTGACATAGAAGACCCTTTGTGTATTTTAGGAATTAGTTTAAGCTCTGCTTTTAATAGCTGAAATTACTTTCAATTTAAAAGGACTAAACTTTCCTGTTTTTCTGTTATGTTAAAGAATACTGCAGAGACAACATCTGAAGAACACAAGTAATGTAGCAATTAAAGACAGTCTCAGAACTGATTACTCCAAACTTCAGCGAGTCATGGATGAGATGAAAGAAAAGAAAAAGCAACAGCTTCTGGATCTTGACAGACTTACCAATATTATCTCCCGCATTGAAGAGGAAATTGTGCAGCTACGCAAAAAATACGAAAGGGCTATTCAGCAAAAAAATGAGAGGTATACACATAAATTTGATGTAATAAAATGTGTGATTTTGAGATTCATCAGTCAACAATATTTTTCAACATATGAGCAAGTCTAGTTATGAATACTACACGGCTGCCTTACTCCAGTGCTTCATAAACAGCCCGCCTCACTGCAGTGCCAGTGCTGCTGTGCATTTTACAGGTGTTTGTTGTTTCTCCATAGATAAAGACAATTGTTCTTCAGAACAGAATTTTTACAGAACAGTACCATAGCTTATCTACTGAATGCCTGGAGAGCTTGTACCCTCCTGCTCTGTTTGGGCTTTGTGTATATCTCTCGTATAAAAACACAGTTGTAGAGCTCTCTGATCCTGTTAATTCACTTTAAAAGGAATGCTTACAGAAGCCAGAAGAGCTTTAAAAATCATATGAAACACCAGGGTAACCTCTGCAGTTGTGTGTTCTCTAATTTTGACATTGTAATCCTTTTGTTCTCTATTTAAAGTGTCGTAATGATATCAAAATAGCATTTGTGAAATTTTGGTACATTTTCCTAGCTTATTACTATCATCCTTCAAGCTTGCCAGTTATGTGCTTGAATAGAATGCATTGAATACGAGCCAAAAATTTTTAAGTCTTACCTTCTGGGCTTATTGCAGCGGTCTTCTGCTCAAAAGTCGAGAAGAAGAGGTATGCATTTTATATGAAAAAATAAATATGCAAGAGATGTTGTGTAGAAATGGAGATATTGAGATGCAAGCTATGGATGAAAAGATCAGTTTTCTGAAGATGAAGGTAGCTGAGAAGAAGAGACAGATTAAATTTTGGTTTAAAGCACTACCAACGAAGAAAGCCCTGGATGCAGATTTGGTGGTACTTCAGATACAGGTTGGTGGGAAAGAAACCTTTACCTTTCTGTTTGTTCATTTGATTGTTTGCTTGAGTTATTCTGTATTTTAAAACAAAGCACTGATTCATGTTTTTAACATCACATTTGTGAGTTTCTAGCTTATGACTCTGACACTTTGCCTTGCACATACCAAACACTGCCTGGCTATGGAATCTCAGCTGGTCCTCCCCATAGCCGTAAATGTCAACATGACTAAGCTGGAGAATAGTACTCATGGGGAAAAAATGGGAATGGAGATAAAATTTGTTAAAACTGTATTGATGGGGGTAGGTGGAAGGACGGGGATATACTTAGGTCTTCAAATTCCTGAAATAATAACTCAATTCACACTTGACTGTGAGCCTACTCTGGAAACTCTGCTGCCCACAATGATGCCATGTACATTTTCTTCTACACAAAAACAGTGTAAGTTTTAGTTCTAGTTACAACATGACATTAAACAATTAACAAACTGCAGTGTTCGTCATTGTTCTGGACATTCTTTCCTTGCTTTCTGAAATGGCTCATTTACTTTTGACCTTATCTCCAGTTGGTAATTTTTTCCATACATACTCAGTGCCTGCACAAAATTGTAAATTATGGTGTACCATTGCCATCTGTAATTGCTAGATGGGAGCTGTGACTCACTGTTAAATAGTGCTTGCACTATTCTGTTACTTTTGGTCTTTTAAAGAAATTATATGCTCTGCTAAAAGAATAAAACTTTCTACCTTACACAAATCATACCCCAAAGAGCTGTACTGTGCAATTACAGATTTCAATGATGAATAGAGAGAGTACGAAAACAACATGATAGACTAAAGAAAATAAGCGATGTTTAAAGGTAAGACTTAGAATGAGACTGAGAGTCACAGAGACAAATGCAATAATGACGGGCAGATAGTTTCTGAGAACTGAGAGTCAGTAGTGAACCTTTGATTTTTGTGTTCTGCATTCCTGAAACTTTCTCCTTTGTGATGATGGTTTACATGAAATCACAGTTAAAGAGAAGCTGCTGATACAGGCTCTTTACGTCTTTTTGCTATAAGAGGATAAAATTAAAAAGTAGGAAAATAGTGTTGTGAGGCATGGAATAGTCTCAATAAATGTTCCCAAGTCAAAGATTTGTCAGTGAACAATAATCACAATTGTGATTAATCAAACAATCAGTTCTCAGCTTTTTTAATGTAACTAAATACCGTGGTTACTGAAGCTGTATTACATGGCTCAAAGTGGCCATGAACACAGCCATCTCCTTGCGCTCAGCCCTTCTAGCATTAGTACTGTTCCTCCTGCTGGCAATAGCCATTATGTCTAGTGAGAAACAGTTTCAAACCATTTGGCTTTATCTCCATGATTCAAATAAAAGCCATAAGCCCAAAGCTGAATTCTGGTGTTGGCTGCAAAATTCAGCTCACCAATTTCTGTCCTGATTACAGCTTTGGCCCCAGGTTGAAATCCAACTCACTATCTGCTCTATTACAATGTGCCAAGTATTTTACAATAATGCTCATTTGCACAAAACTTTGACTTGGTGGGGTCAATACAGACCTAAATCACTCATCTTGTCTGTGAATCCAACCTCTGATGCCAAGCTGAAACCTGAAGAGTTGTTACCAGTTGCTCCAACTTTAAGTTCATGTTAGGAGCCCACTGGACAAATTATCCAAATAAATGGATATGGTCTGTTTATTACTGGAAAGAGTTAGGTGTTCTTGCCTACAGAGGAGATCCTGATAACCTTATGTGGCAAGGAAAATGTTCCTCTTGGAGGTCGTTGTCCTGGAGGCACCTACCTCTCCCCTTTGATTACATAGGAAACTTTGAATGATGTAGGAAGAGTACCTCAAAAGGCATCTACTTCTGAAATACAGTTGGACTATCTGAATTAAGCGCGACAAATTCTGTACCTGCTCTTCTTAAATTTTCTTTCCCCCCTTTCCTACCCTTCCTGTCTTCTTAAATCTTGAGTATTTTCTAAACTTTGTAATCTTATTCTTTTCTGTACTGTTTTTCTCTTCTCTTGCATTTCCCAATCTTCCCATTTCCCCAGAACTTTTTTCTTTTTACTCAATCCAGTGGTAAATTAAACTTTCTGGTATTGCTTGCTGAATGATCTTCCAACAACAGATATCATTTCATATATGGTAATATTTCAAATACAGAGGGACCTGAAATGAAAACAAGCTTCAGCATCACAAATTAAAAAATATTTCAATATTTGCTCTTTGCTTGCATTTGATGGAAATCTTTTGATTTTTTTTCAGAGACGTTGTTTGAATTTAAGTATCACTTATTCTAACCAGATGCATTCATCATCACTAGATTAGCTATTCTGAGATGGGTTGCCTATTGCTGTTGGAGGTGTACCTCTGACCAGAAGGATGAACGAACACATTGTATTCAACAGGCTACAGCAACCGCCCCCCTGTCTGGGTGGATGTGGTACCCACTGGGGAGTGGAAAAGCACAGGTGGGGGCTGTGTGACGTGTCTAGAACAAAAATTTCATCTGGGTCTCCCATATTGCACATGAGCTGCTTAATCATCAAGCTCGTGGATGTTCCACTCTTACACTTCCACACCAAAGGCTGCACATTTCCACAAAAGAAAGCAATGCTGATGAATAGATTTTATCTAATAAAATACCAGAGCTGCTCTAAGCCAGTGCTAATAATGTGGACCAGGTATTTTTGTTACTATCAATGTAAAGTAGAAAAAATAGAAATATTTCAAAGTACTTTATCTGAGACAGACTGCCTGGCGAGGTTCTAAGGCGGTTTTCCGTGGGCCTAAAACTGAGTAACTTTTTAATTTTGATTGCACATGAATTTTCCTGCTGACTGAAATGACTCGTGAAAACCAGTCTGCCTTCATGCATCAATGAGAAATACTTGGCACTAATCATTAATTAGTCCAACGAACAGACCCGCTGAGCTGGCAAGGTGCTCTAGGTGGCACCTCCATGCCTCAGAGCTAAGCTAATGTACTGACAATCTCATAAAGGCATTTGGCCAAAAAATTTATCCAGGTTTTAATACTGCCCCATGAAAATCTACAGACCACATCATCGGCGGCAGGAAACCAGGGCTTGCAGAGAGCTGAAAGGTTTGTCAGGGCAGTCCTGCTTCTGCGTGCGTTTTTCTGCTGTTCCTGAGAGGGCTGAGCTGGTCTTTCAAACCTCTGCTGATCGAAACTCCAGTTCCCCAGGCAAGCTGTCCCAGTGCATCCTTAACAGAGGAAAGATTTTCTTAACCTTTAGCCTGATCCTTTCTTGCTGCAATGTATGCCTACTGATTTTTTTTTTCTTCCATCCACCAGGGACATGACAAACAGATCATTCTTTTCCTCCCTGCAGCAGTGTTTCATGTTTCTGGAATAAAGTTAATCACGCTCCTCTCCCATCCTTTTGTTAGGCTACACAACCCTATTCTTTCCATCAGCCCTTACAGCTAATGTTGCTTAGATCCTTCTTTTCTGTCTTCTTTTTCTATGTTATTATTTTTTTCCTTGACACGCAGTGCCTAATAGCAGTGGCTGAGAGTGAGAGGATTCATTCAGGCATCTGGCTGCTTGTAATTCTGCTTATGTACCCAGGTATGACAGTAGCCTTTCTTGCAGCAGCACATCTTGATTCACGTTCACCCTGCAAGTATACCAGGCCGTTTTTAAAGGTATCTAATCAGTTGGCCTTTATTCTGTATTCCTACAGATAATTTTTCCTGCCTATATGCAGCGCTTTGCATGTGTTGTTTGATATAATTTCATTTGTTCAAACCTTTTTTCAGATCATTTGGGATTTGAATCATCTCCTCCAAAATATTTGCAGTCTCTCTCAGCTTACCCTCATTCTACTGATGTAGTACTTGCCTTATATCTTCGTCAAGACCCTGTTTTCTTAGCTTGTTTATGAGAATACCATATGAAACAATATTGAAGCTGTGTAAAAACTAAGCTGCATGATACCTACCGTTTCTCATCCACATACCCGTTAAATTTTCATAGTAGGTAATTGCACTGGTTCGGCATGACTGTGCTGGCCAACGTCCACACCCTTTTTTATTTTTTAGCTATTTACAAAGGAAGCCGAATGACTTGTTCCAGATTTATTCTTCAGAAAGTGAAGTTATCAATGTTATCTATAATTCTGTACCTCCATTTCCCCCCATTTTTAAAAACAGGTGATATTTGCCCTATTCTAGTCCTCTAGGCACCTCGCCTGCCTTCTCTGAGCTTTCCAGAAGAAGCACCAGCCCCTCCACTTTCCCAGAGCAGTCCTTTACCTGGTATGTGTTCCCTCTTGCCTCTTTATTCTTCAGCAATTCTTCCTGTTTCGACTGTTTCCAATCAAGCACAGCGAGCCTCTCTTGTAGAGCCTTTTCCTATGCCCTGTATCAAATTTGCTCCAAGAAAGAAGGGTGGGCTTTTGGGGGGTGCTTAAGACTTAGAATCTCTCAGAGCTTAGCTGAAGTTCTGCCCAAGGAAAATGCCACAACTTAGGAGAAAATAAAGACTGTCACGTTTCAAGTATAAATAGACACATAAGATCATGGTTCATACCAGTTGTGCTTTGCTTCCCATACATTTGGGTTAGCCTGCATTTAATCAACCCCAATTCATATTGCATACAAAAGTAAGTATTTAACAGGAAACCTCTCACAGATTTTTGTTTTCCTGGTTTTGGCAGTGTCTGTTCTGCATTAGTCTCTCCTCTCCAAAGTAACCATTCAGTCCCAGAAAATCTGACCTGGTGAGCTGTCCCTGCTCTCGTTACGGGTACACTGCCTCCGACAAGGTGTTTGTAGCTGAGTTAGAGTTGAGCTATTTGTCCCTATAGATACAAAATACCTGGCAGCATTGCTGCATCCTGTTGTTTGTGTTCGTCCTGTTCTCCTGTTCTTCCGCTTGCAATTCTCTGTGTTGTTGGGCTTGGGTTTTAGTTGCTTACTAAAGAATAAGCAAGAACAAATCTTGCAGTACCCCTGAAACTAGCTGCAGAGTGAATGGCATACGTTTTAAACCAAATCACAATTTGACAAGGAAATTGTAGCTATTTAAGGTTTTTACTGTCGGCTCTTAGAGTAAAAGCAGGATCTGCACAATGCTGCTTTGCCAGAAGCGTTTAGAGCGAGCGCCCTGCGGCTGTTCCCTCACCACACGGGACTACCCGTCAGCTTTCCTTTCACGGTTAAACACGAATTGTTCACTTCAGTGAACCAGCCCCATCCCTGTAGCAACAGCTAAACATTTACTCCGTATTTCTGGTGACCCTTCATAGATTCAAGAGCCAGTGACCACTGTTTCCTTGGCAGTGTCATCCCCTGCAGCTGGAGGTTAGCATTTATAGCAAGTCGCGGGCTCATGTCCCGGTAGTGCCGATAGATCAAGGCGGTGTGACAACGTGCTGACGGACGGCCAGGTGCGTATCAACGCGCACAAAAACCATGGTCAGTCCTAAAAGTCCAGACGCTTTCAGAGAGGAATGTGGATTTCCATCTGTGTATTCTGGGAAGTGGCTTTCTCTGGAAGCTTCTCATGTCGGAAGGGTCAGGGAACACCTGCGCTTCGGGTCGCAGCAGCTCCCAGCGCTCAGTGTCACCGCCGAGTCACGTCAGGGTACGCGTCCAGGCACTCGAGCAGAGAAAACGTGGAAGCCTCCAGGCACGAGACCTTCAGCACTCGGCAGCAGGGCGGCGGGATGCCCAGGCTGCCAGCCCAGCGGGTGCTGCCACATGTCCCGGTGGCACCTGCGGGGCTGAGCTGAGTGCGGGGCAGCAGCCAGAGGTGGCGGGGACCGGGCTCGGAGAAGGAAGCGGGCACCAGTGAGAGTCAGAATGACAGAATAGTTTGGACTGGAAGGGACCTTAAAGGCCACCTAGTCCCAACCCCCTGCCATGGGCAGGGACACCTCCCACCAGACCAGGTTGCCCAAGGCCCCATCCAGCCTGGCCTTGAGGGCCCACAGCCTTCCCCGGGGCTTCCCTCCCTCCCCTGGGTGGAGCAAAACTGCCTGCACCCCCCAGGCAGCCAAGCTGCCCTCCCATGGGCAGCAGGCACAGAGGGCGGCCCTCAGCACAGGCTGGTGTGGCCCAAAGGACGTGGTTTGGGATAAACCACCTGCGGCTTTCATCCAGGCCACCCAGCAGGAGCTGAAGAAGGTATCAGCTCCCCCCAGGGCCGCCTTTGTCTAACTTTACAAAGATGTTCAGAAGGTAAATCCCCATTCATTAGGGCAATAGGACAGGAGAATGCTGTACCTCCACCGTCCACCTCTGGTTTCATAGGGAAACGTTTTCAGTCTCTGGCCAGCATCATTTTGCATCCCAAATGCTCCCCCTAAGGCCAGAGCCTTGCTTCCAAGACCAGGTGCAGTCAGTGAGCACGGCTGAGAGCTGTGCGCCCCACGTGCTTCGTTTGCAAACCACACAGCAAACCACAGTAAAACAAACACACCAGGACCTGCTGCCTCTCGTCGCAGAGTAATAACGGGGCTTTTTGCCTCCATCTGCACAGATAACTGCTGTGGGTTTTCGTTTGCTAGTATTCCCAGTGCAAGGACAGGATTAAACAGCTGGAGGCGATCTTTGCTGACCCTGCGAATGAGAGCAGAAAGCGAGACTTGGGAGGGACGGACCCATCGCCACCCGAACTGCTGAAGAAGATCAAACAGGTATCACCTCTTCTTACTTCACAATTGCTCGCACTTTGATTGACATTTAGAAAAAGCAAATGTTTTTTATTTCTAAAATAAACAGTCTGTAAGAGGAATTAATATATTTATGACTGGTTAGCAGGAACTGCAGCCCCGTGCCTGCCTCCCAGGAACAATGGATGTGGGGCATTTTGACTTCCTCCAGCAGAGGCCAGCAGGCTCTGTGCAGCACACCTGGCTTAGCATCACCCTCCCCTAGCTGGTTAATTCACATCATCGGCACTTCAGCACAGCCCCTCGGGATGCACTTAAGGGAGGGCACAGAAAAGGGGGCAGAGGACAGTAAACGCGAAATGACAAACCAATGAACGAAGCCGTCCAACCTCGGCAATCGGCTCTGAGCTGCCCCACCGCAGCACACGCGCTGTGACACGGAGGCAGTCCCGCTGTCCTCTTACAATCTGCACATACAACTCAGGATAAAACAAACACCCTTGTCGGGTAATTTAGCACAAACACACCTTGTTATCCCCTGAATTGCCTGAACATTTTGCTTTACTTCCACACATTGTTTGGCAGAGGAGGAAGCTCTGCGTAGCCAAGGACGCTGGAACACAGCCTCTTGCTCCAACCCCACGCACCACAAAGTTGGGCTTCTTGAACTTGTGAGATAGATTTAAATGCTCTCTTTCAATTTACTCAGTTTTTAAAGCCCTTTTAGTTGCACATGATTTTCGTTTTAGACTTTGGAGCTCACATTTTATTATTTTTTTTAGCAGCAGGGGTGAAAAATTGTTTCAAGCAAGAGCTGAAGCTTTTCTCTATATGACATAACTCAAGGAACCAGAAGTTAAAAAATCACTAGAAAAAAATAATCATTGTTGTCAGGAAAATCATGGCAAGGCAGTAATATTGCCAGTGTAAGCCCCAGTCCACCAAAAGGGCCCAGGCAGATATGGGAGATCCGGAAGACTGAGAAGAACAAAATTTTTTTCCTGGTATTTGGTAGAACAGGTGAAAATTTTGGGAAAATGACTGGCGAAAAACAGGGCTGTTCGCTGGTATTAGTTCAGGAGCTGTCAACTCCCTCCAACCAACCCCCAAGAACACCTCCTGCTGCACCTTCCCCTGCCACTTACCCGTGTCGTGTGTATTCCCTCTCGCTGCAGCTAGAGGTGGAGCTGGTACAGAAAGAGGAGAGGCTGCTGGAGACAGATTTTCTCTATGACCACGTTTCCCGGCTAACAGCCAGAATCCGCGCCACGGCAGCAAACGGGCAGCAGGACACGCTGCTGTTAGCGACAAGGGTAAGAAGGGGATGGCATGCTCGGCTTGCTGGCCTACATGAAACAAAATATCTGGGCAAGAGGTAAGATGACTTGCTTGCAAATTACAAAACTAGTGGCTGGAATTATTGATAGGCAAATCCTACGTTAGTCGTAAAAAATGAGACATTTGGTAATAACAGTAATGTGGGCCTAGCAACAGCATTGGGGAATGTTTCTTTTAGAAAGAAAGTTGCATCATAAATAGATGTTGCACCAAAATATATTAGTTATTTCTCAGGTTGAATGCTTGCAAACTTGGAAGAATCCTCCTCTTCAATGTTTACTTAACTGTCTTTCCATAACAAACACATTGGCAGTGAACAAAAAAAAGGGAAAAGCCAGGTAAGTCCCACATTGCCTCCAACGCAAAAAAGATAAATGTGGTAACTGGATCACAGTTTTTGTTACCTAAATAAGGAGAACCACAGAGGAAAGAACTACAATTTTCAGTGTAGTTACTTTTACATAGTTATAGCTATTTCCTTTTAGTTGCCTGTAGCGTTATTTGGGAAGAGGAAAAATCCTCTCACTCCACCTCCTTAACAAAAAATAGAGCAGAGCTCAATGAAAAAGTGATGTAATTAACGTAAGACAAGGTCAACTTTTTTTTTTCTTAGTTATTAGGTTTGGCACTGGGAGAGGCTTAAACCAAAACCCATCTTTAGAGCAAATCTTTCATTTTCTACAGAAAGGGAAATAACATGGCTGATATTTGTCTTTGTGAAATTATGGCCACTGGCTAATAAATTACTGCAAAAATGGCAGTGTGACAAAAGTTCAGTTGCTCTGGCCATCCCAATACTCTACCAGTCACTTTAAGAAGAATATTCTGAGGTTTTTTTTTCTGTGTTCTTTTTATTTTGTTTTGTGCTTTTTTTTTTTTTTTTTAATTTAAACTCACCTCCAGTCTGAATCAAGGATTCCCATCTCGTTCCTTTTCTGTCCATCGCTCTGCTAAGGATAACTTAACAACCCATAGCACAGCTGTGTCCACATTATCACTGGATTATCCTGTAGCAATCAGACTTCTTACACCTCTTAATAAAAAGTTAATTGTGCACAAGCTCAATCAGAATCTAGGTTTTCTATCTGCCTTTGAGGTAAATGGAAGTTCTGGCATTCTGCTGAAACGGGCAGATTACAATTACAAACACACTTCCTCGTAACTTATACTGGAGTAGATGGGACTTTTTATGGTGGAGGTTTCTGTGGCTCAGAGTGTACACAGGAAACAAACACATACTGTTTCACTAAGTTATTTTTAAGTATAGAACTGGGGTTTTTTGGAAACAGAGTCAAGTTTGACTTGTTTTCACGTACCTTATACTTACTGAAGTGTCACATTCAGTAAGTGTCTAAGGGGAAGACCTAAAATATAATTGTCACTTATTCCAGATCAGTGAATTACAGAAGAAGATTAAAGACAGAACCCAGAAGATGATGGCTCTTGTTGCAGAGTTATCCATGAAGCAAGCACTTGCCATTAAACTCCAGCAGGAAATGAGAGACAAAGAACAATTTTTGATGACTGTTTCAGCAAGGATAGATCAAGGCCTTCCTCCTCCTAAAGAGACAGAAATTGAATGGTTGAAGATTTTACGCAACGAGAAGGTGTATAAAGAAGCAGCTGAAGCCAGAGCTAGAGTAAGTTTTTGCTCTGTTACAGTCAGCTGGCTGCAGTTGAGATCTCTTTAGTTTAGACTGCCACCAAGCCCTGAGCAGAAAGCTCTCAGAGACGAAAAAGTCATAGACAACTGAGATGTGTATAACTGAGGAACCTCCTGCAGGTAGGAAGTGAGCTTTGCTATATGGATCCCTCATTCGATCACTCCAAGGAAATCTGAAAGGAGCACACAGCTGGGAGAGGAATACACAGTGCGTACATTTAAAGAACCCAAAGTCACACAGAATTGCTGCAGTAAAACTGGTTTAGAATAAGAAACCTCTGCCATTAACACTTCTCCTCCTGCTATGACTCAGTTTCCTTTCAGTGCTGTGGACGAAAGCTTGCTGCAGTGACAGTTTTCAAGAACAGCTTTTGTCAGCATAAATACAGCCTAGGTTTTGAAGCATCAGAACTACTATCTTGTTCCTGAGATATTTCTACATATTCTACATATTTCTACATCTGCATTTTTGCATATTTTGCATATTTGCAATTTCTGCATATTTCTATTTTTTATGTTAATTTAACCTGTCTTCTCAATAACAAAAGCATGACACGTTCAAACTATACATTATTTAATAAAAGGACAAGCTCCCATCTACATGGTCAATATATCATGCTTCTTTTCAATGAACAACTAACAGTCACCTGTGTTTCCTAAAGATTAGACTAACAGTATTTCTTTGTTGGGCATTCTGTATTTGAGCTCAGAAGAGTACTGATGGCATTTTTAAAACATGTAGGCACCATGTGAACAAGATGTGTTTCTTTTCCAGCGGGCTGAAGAAGAGGAACAAGCTGCAGTGCCTGGCTGTGTCCCCACGACAGCTGAACAGCGCCCAACTGCCTACATCCCAAACGATGAAAACAGCCTCCCATTGCCACGGCCCTACGGTGCTCTGGCTCCTTTCAAGCCAAGCGAACCTGGCTCGAACATGAGACACTTCAGAAAACCAATTGTAAAGCCAATTGAAATCTGAGAAGACAGCAGCTGGAGCAGGAGAGGCCATTACCAGTGGCTGAATCTCACAAATCAACAGCATTTACACTACACTGAAGTAACATCCATTAGTGTTTAGCCAAACTCCACACTGCAAACAAAGTAGTACTTAGTGGCAGAGGCATGGCTAAACATTCAGTGATACGAGTTCCTTCCTTATGGCTAGGAGGAGCCTGCTATGCCAAATGCAGTGCAGTCTTTTAAATGTTAAGAAGAATAACCAATCATCACAATTCACCTGGGGAAAAAAGTGTAATTTTATTGCATCTGATTATTTTATTATAGCACATTTCATTAAAAAAAAGGCTAGAAAATCTTCTCTAGTTATTACTATCACATGAACAAAGTCCCCACATCTTATACAAACACACCATCAGAGCTTTCTGCAGTCTGGGATTGCTAAAAAAAGAATAATTATATTGAGAAAAATATTCCTTCCCTCCATGGAGTTACTGAGAAAGCCGTAACATTTCCTCCAGTAATGGCAATGACAAGGGAATGACCACGAAAACCTGCTGAGACAGAAGTGTGTACTGAACCCTTCTGAGAACTGGATCTTTTTATACAACTGGTAAGGAATAGTAAAGAGGAAACTACCCAAAGTATCAGAGGATGTTAGTGAAAGCCTCCAAAAGCTTGTTGAATTGTCAATGAGTTTCACTAGTTCAATAGTTTGAAGCTTTGATCCAGTTGTTTTTCAATCCAACGCAGACTGCAGAAATCCCACATGTGGGAACTGAAGGTTTTCTCTGCGTACCAAACCACTATTACTACTTGAAATTAATGTCACAGTTCAAAACTAAAACAAAACAACAAAAAAGACAACCCAAACCTGGTTCAGTTATGTATAAAAAAAATTGAAAGAGGAGAAAACCTCCATCAGTTCTTTTTGAAGCTGAGGTTTGAACTGTAACACTAGAAGTTGGAAGGAAAGAATTACATAAAACTCTGTCCAAGCTGCTGTGAAGGCAAGTGTCCGAAGAATTTTTTTCTTGCCCTGTATTGCATTCAATATATTATACACATCTTAAAAAAAACAACAAACCCCGTCACACACATTTTAAGGAGATTACATTCTGTGCTAATTATAAAAACAAATATTTTAGAATCCAACTCCAGAGGCAGAAGCCCTACCTGACCACCACAAGGAATGAATACATTACTATGGATGCATTATATACAAAGACTCATTTCTCCTTTGTTATCCTTACCTATTTTACAAAAATCACACCAGGAAACGCTCTTATTAATCTGAATGAGAAAGAGCGGTCAACTTCTTGTCACTGTACAACTGGACTACCTTTTTCAGCATTGTCTTTCTTATCACTGTCAACTAACTATTTTAACATCAATTTACACAGCACGCTCTGATACCCACTAGTTCCACCTATTTGACCACTTCAGACCCAAAACCACAGACCTACTGGAAACCTGGGTTTGTGTCACGTGCATTTCTCTAGGATTTATCTAGAAGTCAGTACTTTCAGCCTTAATACATTGGACCAAACGCTGCTTGGAGTAGCTTCTGTCAGTAACGGTGGCTACCCAAACCTGCAGATTATTTGGCAAACAACATGACATTTAAATTAAAAAGAAAGAGCAAACAATGGGTTGCACACTTCTGTGTGAAAAGCTTCTGAGTCCCGCAGTTAACGTGCTGTTGAAGAAAGCTGTTTCAGGAATATTTGAGGCCCAGAAGCATCATAGTGTGTTTCAGCGCTGCTTCCTCCACAAACCTTACATTAACATGATCTTGTTTTTCATACGGATGCACACCTAGAAGAACACCATAAGAAAGTTAGTATTTGTAGAACTGTGTTCTTGTACACCAAAGTCCCACAGTCTATTAAATATCTTGGCCTGCAATAACAAAAGATAAGTACTAGGTGGAACTGTGGTTTTGTTTACACTAAACAGCTCTCAGTGCAGCTGTCTGGATGCTGACCCATGGCAGAAACTTTCCTCTTAGTGGGATACAAGTACATAACATCCCATACAGAGGAAAGCTGGACCTTCACTGGAGGCTGCTAGGGATTTCCATACGAATTCTACACTGGAGATCCAAAACAAGATTTAGGTACAGTGGCAATGTTCGTAGTCCAATGTAGGACATAAAATAGATCGGGGCACATCCTCATATGCATCTACATGGTTTAACTCCTTTTTCCTTCCTAAATGGGATGATATCCATACATGGGCAATTCTATTTTAGCACTCAGGTCCTTATCATGACTTGAATTTGTTCAGTGGTAAAGGCATGGCCAATAACGCTACACAGCGTAATGCTTCCCTTATGCATCTTGCTTTTTCAGTGGAATTCAAAGTCTTTGGATGCTTAGGTTTCCTTGTACGAAGCAAGTGCCCTAACCAATCTGAATCTTATTTCACCAAAAGGAACGGCTTTGAGATGCCTGTTACTTCAGAGCACCTGAGTGACCTGAATGCCTTTCCTGAGGTGGACGATCTGACTGAGGCTGCCCCTGCTTACTGGCTGAAAAGCAGTGCTTTAGCCACCACGCTGCGTACATAATGCACGAGCCTTTCTCCGCATTTGGGCACAGAGTGGGCACAGAGTAACACTTCCTACCACTCTCTGCGCCAGTTTGCCAACTGGATTCAACACGTGGAGGATTTGGATGAAAAGATGCGCAGTGATCAAGTGCTCTGACAATTCCCATCGGCAGAAAGAAACCCAAACCTGCATGTCCAGACAGCACTGGAGTTTTACAACCCGGCTATATCTGTATTGTCAAGATGAGTGTGAGCAAAGAGTAACACTCACTGGTCTTCCAAGGTACAGAATTAAAGTTACCTTGATTCTCTATCTCTGCCAGCATGTTAGTCAGGTAGTTAAGTGGCAAAAACTCTACAGGGACCGGGAGTCTCTCGGAGATAGGCCTGCTACACTGTAAGTAAGGGAGAACATTTCAGATTAGTTCACACAGTTGCACAGTACCAAGTTTCAGCGTTACCTTCAGTGTGATATGGTTGACAGCAAGGTCAGGAATCTCAACGCTGTCAGAGCAAAAAGATAAAGAAAAAAGGGATTATGTGCTCTTACCTGCCTATTCCCTAGCCTCTCAAGCAGAAGTTTCACATATTTCCGTGCAATGAAATTTGCATTTATTGGATGATTCCACAACTGACGGACCTTTTGACCAAGAGCCTAGTAAGCAAAAACCAAAAATTGAAAACAAAAAACATTATTGTGGAAACTTAGGGGGGGGAAAGGGAGAAAAAAAAATAATCAAGAAATCCAGGCTGTACAACAGACTACTTTGCTTTTAGACACTGATGACAGAAGGTAAGATGTCATCGTTTTTATCCACGGAGCCACTCTTTCATAGCCAGTAGCTAAGAGCTTACAATACGCTCCTGGAACGTGGGAAACAATCAAATCCTTGCTATTCAGTGCCCACTGAGCTACTCAGTAAGTTTCAGTCAATCATTCTGTCCCATTAACTCTGCCCCACTTTGCACATGTACTTAAGCATCAACTGAGGCTTAAAACGACCATTTATCCTTTACCCTGACTCTGGTTTAGACTCATTCTTCTCCCAAAGAATAGCAAAGACGCCCCGTTTATTAATGCTCTGGTCAGAACAGGGCTTCTCTCAGGCTCAGTGGAAGGAAGCTTACAAAAGCAGAATGCCAACAAGGAGATACTAGGAACAGATTTTACATCCCATTATTTAGGACACTGTCCTGGGAAACAGTAAAATTGATTCACATTCCCCAAGGCAAAAGACATTCTAATTGAAGTCTCTCAAAGCTTCCGATCCTAACCAATAAGCAAGCAAATATGAACGCTGTGAAATTGGCTCCTCCCGCTGTTCTCCCAGTCTAGATCCATTTCTCTCTCACTTTCAGCTGTAATGAAATACAGACCACTGAAAGAGTTCATTTAGGAAATTCTGCAGGGTTTCAATGTTGCTTGAATACTTGCTTCTGAAGTCATCTAGTGAACGTAACCTGAACTCAAAATAGTCCGAGTCACCCCAAAAGTGTCCTTTTGGGCAAACAAACCATTCTCTGCATTTTTTCCCAAAGCTCTAAATAGACACAATGAGGCACTGAGCCTACTGCGTGTAGCTGGCAGTCCATGTCCCCTACAGCACTCAGCACAATTCAGTGGTGTTCCCCACCCACCAGGCCTGGGGCTGACAGCTCAGAGGCCCCCACATGACCTCAACTCGCTAACCCGGGCCCAAAACAAGAGAGAGGACAAAGCACGTGTTGTGGAGTCCTCCTTCCCTACCCCTTCTCAAAACTGCTGCCAAATAAAGAAGCCCTTGTTAGGGGAAAACCGAAGCAGCACTTCTGGCCATTTGAACCGTACGTACGAGTCCATAACAGACAAACAATAAGCAGCTTATGTGGAGAAAAGCCTGTTCTACGGAAAGGCACTCCCAGAGGGGGATCCCTGGTTTTTCTCTGCTCACAGATGTTGCGCTTCCTCTGTAGCACTGCGTTGTGCGCTAACAGCAGAAGGGGAAAAGAGGGAGGCCATCTCCTCTTCTGGTGTAACTTTCGAAGAAGCACCGACAGCAAGTTCCAGCATGTGCCCAAACAAGTCACATGCTGCATGGGTGAGGCTGAGGGATTTCACAGGGGGGGAAATCTTGTAATTACATCATCGCGGGGTTGTGGTGGGATCAGATTTTACAGCTTTTACTGTACCAAATTTTAAACGTATTTGATAAAATGAATAAACCAAATACAGATGAAGAGGTCATGAGTGAGAAAACATTTGTGGATACTAAAAAAAATTAGAAATCCAGAAACCCCCTCTAAACCCCATAAAACTCTTATTGCTTTATGCAGATGAGTACTCAGCAGAACAGCACCCGTCTTGTCAATTTGATTCTTGCAGGGTCACTGCAAAACACTACAGAGAGATCTATAATTTAAGTTATCATGGTACCCTACAAGTTATGAGCAGCAGATGGAGAAACTTTGGAGGTTTGGGTTATTTCTATGCCCTGCTTGAATGGCAGCTAAGTCTTCTGTTGGCTTGATCCTATGCACAGGGAGCAAGTTTGTACCACTCCCAAATTCCAAGAAATAACATCCAAAGGTACCTCAGGAAGCCTCGTCACAATACTGAACTTCAGCTTTTCATTCTTCTCCGTGTCATCCAGATCTACAAGCAAAAGGAAAAATACCAGTGGCAAACACACAACTAAAGCTTTCAACTTCCACTGAAGACATTCTGAGGAAGTATCTCCATAATGAAACGAAAATTTTAGTTTTACACGAGGGTTAGTAGGAGAGTTATTTACATTGATTCAGTTTACAGAAACACTTTTCTGTGTATTTGTATAACTTCATTTTAGGTAATAATTTGTACAGTAATTCAAACATGTTTTCACTAAGTAGATCTGCCCACGTTTTTAATATTAACTTATCAAAACCAAGCATAGACTAATACAAACATCATGTCCTTTCTCTTAACACAGGAGAAGCAAGCAGTATATCACAAGAGAACATGGCTGCAGCTGTGATGAAATGCATTACTGCTGTAGAGTCCTGTCACAGCGCTCCTGTAGCTCAGGAAACATGCATCTCTTCCTTCCTTCTTACCTAGACAAGTTGATTAATGTGTGTAATCCTAACTGTGCCTACAACTGTTAATTTGTCCGACTCCCCATTTTGTTCCAAAGCCTCAGATCTTGACCATTCCCAGTGCACGTATCCTAGTTCCTTCCCTAAGCCGCCTCTGTGGAAACAGGCTGCTCAGCTCCTGCTGAGAGGAAAAGGCACAAACAGCACAGGATCTACTCCTGATGACGACACGGGTTCAGACAGAACTGGTTTCAACTCCTGCCCTTAGGTAACATAACGATACATTTAGAATACACCATATTTAGAATATGATGATATAATGATTTAGAATACATCATATTTGGAGTACACAAACTCATGATTTACTAAAAATACTGAGATGCTGGGTCAGGTAGGTTTTTGTTTGCTTATTTTGAATTTTTACTTCCCAGCACGGAATTTTTAGCCATTTGTTAATCCCAGTACTAAGACTACCTTGTTCCAAACTTAATTAAAACAAAAGCTGACACCAGTGAGCAGAATAGCATCCTTACATGTAAGTGTGCACTTTCATAGTGAATCACAGAATTCCCCCCCCCCCAATTCCAGTGTGATCCATAAGCATTCACTTTTCTAAAAAGTCTCAAGTGGAAAAATGGCAAGCTCAAATTCTCCTCAAAGAGACATTTCGTAAACTTCACTAATGCTCAATCATACAGTCTGAGCCCAAATTTCATCCTCTCAGCTGAGCAACATCCTCAGCTACACCTCAACTGTAACAGCATGCTGGCAGAAGAGCCGAGTCCCCCGGGCAGTATGTTCTGTGTCTGAGCCTGAACGGCCGCAAGGACATCGGTCCCCATCAGAAACTCACCGTACCTTTCAGCAGTTTCCTGACACACGTTTCTGTCAAATGCAAAACTCCGTTGTCGATATAGTGTAAGAGAGTGTGAAGAGGGAGACATCGAACACCAAGCCCCAAGTGCAGAGTGTGAAAACCTATGAAAGAAAGAGACAAACTCATTTGGAACTTTTCTTTTTGAAAACTTTGTATTAGTGACTAGCATTACTCTAGCTAAAGCAAACACTCCCCTAAATTCTAACCATTTGGAGTTAGTGAGGAAATCAGTTCATCAAAAGTCCCATAGGCATCCTCTAAGCCCTCTCAACAACAACCCTGTCAGGAAGAAGAAAGCTGAGGGGACTGAAAACAGCCATTTCAGACACTAAATATCTCCAAGCTGTTGGCTTATGTCCAAATTATGCCACTAATTTGTCTTTTATCTCCTTTCCTCCCGGTTAATCAAAATCTGAGGCTTCACCATGCTCAGTATGTGGCTGCCACCCACACATTTCCACAGGCCATGTTAAGACTTGAGTTTCCCGCTGAGCATCAGCCAGATGATGGTCTTGCACCGCAGGACACCATCACATGGCAGCATTTGCCCCCCTACACGGTCTAAGTTTGAGGTACACCAAAACCACACCAAAACCAGCTTCACAGATTGAAGACAGATCAAAAGATGCAAACTAGAAAAAGGTTCAAACAGGAGCAGAAAGCAGAAACAGATGGTAGGGTATTTTTTTCTGATCCAATTCAGAACACCCTCCTATCAGTTTCTGCCATTCTGTAGTTACAGCTAGGCCTTGGTCCTACAGCTAACAACATGACGGCAAGCTCAATCGTTCTATAAGAGCCATTAGAAGAATTAATCCTTTTAATCCTTAAAAGGATTAAAATCCAGTCTAATTCTAGAGTGTGGCTGTAAATTCCCTGTTTGTGTTGGCAAATTCAGCCACAGAAAATCTAAATATTCAGTGTTAACAAGTCTTTCCCTAACAAAAATAAACGAGTGCTTTGAAAAGACGAGGTGATCAGGAGGAGCTCTAGGAAACTGAAGTCTACAGTCAAGATCAACTCCTCCAGCAAGGCAGGATAAAACTGAGTAATAGCAGAGCAACAGCGTAAGGAAAAAACACCCCGGTTTTGCTCCAGGATAGGATTTTCTCTTGTAGCTCTTGACACTTAAGTCCAGTTATCCTAAAATAAATACATACATAAATAGATAAGTCACGGTGAAAGAAGCCTAAATCTTAGTTCTGAGCTAGGGCTGTGCCCAAGCACTCCACTGGAAGCTGAAAATGGAGAACTACGCCTCTGGTGTTTTGTCTCTGTTTGTAGTAACTACCCAGTTTTGTTTCGTTTCACTTGCACCAAGTTTTGTGTAACTGTCTTGAATAGATTTTAATACTGTCAAAGCAAACCTGGCACACATGCAACTAGAGCTCTCCTGGGAGGAATTCATAGCACGGCTTGCCTCACACAGGGACTAAATCAGCAAAACACAGGACTTACCAGGAGGTAAAGGCATGCACATGCCATTTGTGGCTTCTAGTATTCGACTCATGATGTGGAACACAGCAAACTCTGCTGCACTTCCTCTCTCCTCACTATTTAACAAAATAGCAACATATTAGGAACCTGAAATACCCCCACTCTCCCGGTAACACGGTCAATCTGTTGTACTGCACGTGAACTGAATTTATGCATTAGCAGTTAACCACCACGGGATGCCATCTTGCTTACTTTGGCATCTGTCACCCAATAGAAGTACATTTTCGTCCAAGTGTTGAGACACAAAGTCTCCGTGATGCCCCCTTTCTCCTTCTCCCATTACTGAGCATTTGCAAGTCTCTCAGCAGTACCTGGTATCAACAGCAGCAGGTGAAGCATTTTGAGGGCTGGTGTAAGCGACCTGGCTTTCATACATGCTCAACGCCCACACCCCAGCTGGAGAGCTCTGTGAATTCAGCAGCTTTGAGCTCCAGCCATAAAACTGCCTGTACGATTAATATTCAAGTTGACTTCGATAAGACCAACAGGATCATTAAAAGAATAAATGACAGTGCTTACTGTGACCGTCAGTATGACTGACTGTTCGGGCAAGTACTGCTGAAGACCAAAATTATTATGCCCGTATTTCAAAAGGCAGGCTGAAAACTTTTAAGAAACAACTTGCTCACAAGCAGAAGACGCAGGAATGAAGCCGATATCTCTTCCAAACTTCTTTCATTATTCGATGCACCAGGTTCAGCTAAAACAAAAAAGAAGATTGAACATTTCTAGGAGTCTGTGTACAGGAGGTCCTTAGCCTTTATTTATTTCACACACCACTTTAGATTATAAACTTATCACCGCACTCCTCCCACTAAAATTTCAGCATTTATCTTTTTTTTTTTTGTTCCTCAGGGCTTAAAATGGTCAACTGATTAAAATTTGAACGGTAACTGGATTGCCCTGTTCCAGAAGTTTAAAGTGCTCCCAGCTCACCCAAGCATTATGCAAGACACACAGCACCCCGATGCATCGTGCTTCTCAGCGATCAACTGATCTCACACTCTTGCAAAAAATTCTCAAAAATCTGTTTGCCCTGAAAGCAAAAGCTGCGTGTCCAAGTGACTGTGCATTTGGCAAGGAAAGGTCCCCAGGGCCCAGACAAAATTGGATCATGCTAAAGACAGTGGAATATTCAAAAAAAAAGTCTACAGAAGGAATCATAAATCTAGCCCTGGCAAGGAGGAAAGATGAGACAAGCAAACGCCTCCCTGCCTCTGAGTCTCTACTGAGTTTTCTTCTCGTCTACAGTGAATTAAAATAATCTCTTGGCCCACATTGTTGCTTCCTTTTGCTCCCAGGCTGTCCTCCAAAACACTATCAGCATACAAAAGCCACAAGCCCAGTTCTCACTTGGGCTTTCAAAGCTTTTGCAGCTGAAAGAGAGAAACCATGCACGAAAAGGTTGAAATAACTTCCTCTAGTCAGCCCCTTACTGCTGTCATGTGTAACCACTTCCATATCTCAGTTATGGAACGGAGACGCTTCCTCTATGCCTTTTATCTCTGGGCCTCAAAGTGTCCTAACTAATCAAACCCAGGAAACTCTCAGGAAGCAAGCCTGATCCCTGTTTGGCGAGACAGGTGGCACAAGAAGAAATAAGCCCCCTTCTCCCCCAAGGGTGGCCAAAATCCAGAAATGCTCTCTCTCACTCTTTTTAATCCCCATAGACTCCACCCACCCTAACCTCTAACTTGTCCCAGCTCTGACCAAGAGGATGAAGCAGATGCACAAGACAAGTCCTTATGGAAGGGTCAGACCTGGAATACCGGTCACTAACGCTCCTGAGCGCTCTCCTCTGCAGGGCTGGCCAGAAAACTCTTCGCACCTTTTCCCTCCGCCCTTCACAACTTCCTCCAGCCTTGCAGAGCAGATGCTGAGGCAGCTACCCGACTCAGAATAACCACCTAAACATTTCCATGCTCCTACTTCTGAATGCCGCGGAAAGCTCCCATTTAACGTCCCTGCAGAACGGCAGCTTTTCTCCACTCGTTTTGCAGGAAACGAGCGATTTCCAGTTTTCAGAGAAGGGTCACAAGAACCACACCTGCTGCCCAATGGCTTTCATCTCTGGCCAGCACAGAGTGCAGTTACGGCCTCTGCGTGGGGAGTTACAGCTGGAGCTGAAGATGAGTGTCAAGGTGAGGGGAAGCTTCTTAACCCCCATAATCACCTGTCATTATTTATGTAACAAAACCATTTTCACAGGGATGATACTCCAGAATCAGTATTCTTTGCTTAAGAATACAGTCAGCCACATGGCTTTTGCAGAGTATATAAGAAAGCAACTTCTTAAGCCACCGTCAGCTTAACTATTACGACGTACTTAAATACTGGCATGCTTGTGACATGACACCATCAGCACAACTCACTCTGATCAGCCGCAATGGACATCACAGAAAACACAGGGAGAGAAGTCACCTCCCAAACAGCTTTCAGCATGCAACCCACAGGACAACACGCACGAGAAAGGCAGAGTTATCTTTTTTACAGGGGGAGCACGGGCAGCTTCCTGCCCGAGGCTAGCAGCGTGTCTCTGGTGGAACCAAATGAAAAGCTAGACCAGTGCCTTCACAGCAAAACCACCTTCCCTTTCCTAACAACAAGGTACAACAGGAGTGTTTTTTTTTCCAGTTGAGGACCTGAATCCATTTCCCTCGGGGCACTCAGAACTAGCAAGAGAAAACACGATCAACAGCAAGGCAGGGCCTAAGCTGCCATGTGCAAAGTGCCTTGCTGTCTCGAAACGTACATTTTCAAGCAAAGGTGCTGAGTAAACTGAAGTTTCACTAAGGTCATTTGGAACCAGAAGTCCTCAACTCCTATGGCTGTTTCTAAAGAAAAGAGACACGGAAGCAACCAAAGAAAAGCATCAGGAGCAAAGGAGAAAACGGAGTAAGTCCTGCAGTTTTCAGTCACCCTCCTTCAGAGAAAACTCAAATCCTAGTGGTGTATCTTTTCTATTCCTCTGCAGTTGAGAACACACCTGATGTCTGTGGCTAGTTATCCACCAAAAAGGTTCAGCCACCACAGAGACTTTCAGAGAAATTTCAACAGTTTACTCTGATCTGTCTTTTCCCTGTGCCAACAGGCTGCCTGTTGCCTCTGTCTCCTCTTCCACTCGCTGCTGGGGCAGCAGATGGCGAGCTGCTTCTGTCATTTCTCCCTTTCCCTGACTCATTGAAGTGAGAAGAGTAAAACAAACAGACATTTTCTAAGATAAAGAGACCACAGGGGGGAGGGAGGTAGGACAGAACATGGACATATACATACTAGAGGCTAGGTGGCATGTGAACTGGGAACCAGGTATTTTCAGGCTCTGTAGATGGGGAATTAGCACGGAGGTAGTTCATTAACACTACCTCCCAGTACTCTGCATACTGCCACACACAGTTCTCTGATAGCAACCAACCACTACTATGCTGTTTTAAGATAAACTGTTAATGCTCCCATGGCTTGGCTGCTCTAACGTAAAACCTCAATTGATTTGTACAATGGCTACGTCCCACAACACGCTATTACTCCATTACTTCTGCATGTAATAAAACATCACAATGTTTTGAAAAAACTAACAGACAAGCAAAATATTTTTCAAGCCTCTTCCTGTTCCATTAGCTTCTTTAGCTCAGCTACACATTGCTGATGTGCTACAGAAAACTGTTGGAAGAATCAAAACAATTTCCCCAAAGAACTTCCAAACATTTGGGATACAGAACAGTTTAGGATGTGAGAGTTTCTAGCTGGGATGAGGGGAGACCCAAATCTAACAATAAAATGGTTTCTAAAGATTTCCAAACAGCACCTAGCAACACGTGCCAGCCAAAGAGCTGAAGTACTTTTTAGAGACATACGATCTTTGTTTATAGCACCTTTTCCAAGAATAATAAATCTGTAAACGGAGTTGAGAGAATTCTTGTTTTTAGTGAAGTTTAAAAGAAAAAGCTATTAATCCTAAAGTTTTACTCATGGTGGGGGTGGGAAGGGCTGAGATTTGTTTTGACTGCAAGATTCAGCCTACAATAATTTTGTCTTGCAGATCAAGGCTGCGGAGGTGTTCTAGTATTTTTTTTTTTAATCTTAGTTTATATTAGGAATGAACAAATGATAACTAGAAAACGTATGAAAGCAAAACAAACACTCCAGTTCTGCTTCTTTCAGTACTGTTATCAGCTACGAAGCTTTGGTTCACTCTGTACTGTTCCTACTTAAGTCAGCCACTAGTTTTTCTTTTCTTCCTATAAAGACAGGGAAACAGTCTGGTGATTAACAGTGAAACTCTCTGTCAAGCTACAGAAGGAGGCCTGAATACAGAAGTCAGTAACCCCAGCAGAAGTTGCAGTGGCTCACAGAACACTGTAACATCAACAGCACAACTGATTTGCAGGAGACTTGAGAAAACATGCAGACCCCGGTAGCCTCAGGAAAGCTTCCTGAGATTTCTGTATGTAGGAAATAGCACCGCAGGGAGATTCCGGAACCCAAGAGCTGCATGGACCAAGTTCTACTGAATCTGGTGACGAGGCTAGCAAAAAGACAAAGAACATGACTTACTAGCTGCTATGCGAGCTCTTGAGCTCTCTGCATTCTGCATTTAAAGGATTTGATGTTGAGACAGACAAAACCAGGTGTAATAATTCCTATGGACAACGGTCTTTTTTTATGCTTCTTTTAAGATGATCAAAGACAGAAAAGGAAGAATTTGGAAAGAAAGATTTCGCTGTAATTTATATGGATTCAGGCAAAAGTCTGTCTTCTGTTACACTCGCAAAAAGCCTATTAAAGTCCATTTGTAGGAGTAGTGATGATTTACTCTCATGCTATATTTATTGGACTGAAATTGTTTTTCTTAGTTCCTATTCCGCCTGCTGGTACTTGCATTATTCAAAGCACGTAGCAATGTATTCCACAGGAACCGAAGACCGTTCTTTCAACTTTCAAGATGAGTTCAGATTTTAACTCTGGGAGTAGATCATATTTCTACAAGCTGTAAACAGAACTGTTTCTTCACTATTCTGAGCGCCTAATACAACTCTCTTTAATATTATTTAAGTATTATTCGCTTTATCAATACGGACATTAAGCAGAAAAATATGTTTCAACGGCTTAAACAAGAACTTCCTCCCACCAAAAATACACTAGGTACACGCAGCACATATCCAGCCCTCCCTTCATCCCCAGTAATACACGCTTGCTCACAACAGCAACTGTGAAATCGAACTAACCAGGTTTGCAACATAATCCAGAACTATTTGGTCAATCTTCTTTTTTCCTACATACTGTAGGTGTCTCATGAGGTGATCCTTTAGCTGAGCAACCATCTAGAAAAAAGAAGCCAACAGTTCAGTGTCCTTGTGGTCTCTTCAAAAGCACGCAAAAGCCCCACAACATGCAGGGCCTGGTCAACAGGCTTTAGTACAACTTTCTCCCCATTACAAAATTCCAGTTCAGATTGAGACCCCAAGCTACCACACAAGCTTGCCAAAGTCAACAGCAGATCTGAATATTCAAAATGGTTACTTGGCATAAATTCAGCAAAATGAGTGCTACGCTATACTGTCAAGAATGTTGAAGAGAAAAGTCTCACAAGTCTTAAATCTCCCCAGGTCAAACCCAAGTGAGAATGGGGGTGAAGGAAGGAATTTAATACAAACGCTGATTTTTGAGACTATAAGTAGTTATTACATCAAATAAACCTGAAGGGTTTTATAATACAGAAAGCTAGCACAAGTCCCATTTGTGCTAGTAGCCAAGAACCTGAGAATCTGAGTAATGGCAACTTCAGGTAAATATTCATTGTCATGTTTTTAAAATCAGGTGCTCGTTATCATACAGGCCATACCACTACCTATACCCCCTCCTATCTGAAATATCCTCTGACCTCACGTAGCTTGTTTACTATTAGGCCCATCCTGGTCCTTTGCCAAGAAGAGGCAAAGCTCACAGAAAAGCCGATGCGAATAAAATCTCTGGTTTTAGTAGTTTTAAAGTGATTAGTCTCCACGTGTCAAGACATGGCAGAAATATAGGTGGTAGGAAAGCACACACAAAGGACAGTGGTGACCTGCTTTTTTTGGCTCTGTCTGAATAATCTTGAGGAAATGTGTAAAGAAATTTCAGAGGATGTGAGGCAGCACTTGGAAACAAGACAGCACAACTGCAAAGAGTGAGAACTTGCCTTAGATTTGGACAGACAGGACAGTGTTGATACACTCTTCGCAGATGCAGTGCTGAGACCTTCCAATGCAAGCTGAACAGTTTTATTTGGATCTAACAGCAAGAGAACGAGAGATAAGAGAAGATGTGTATTTAGATTGAGGAAGGACAGGTAGGGATTTAAGATAGGATTTACCACCCAGAAGCATAAGGATGGTAGATCCTTAGGAGAGATCCTCAGGGGAGAAAAAAGCAAAAGAAGCAGCGGCCTCAGAATGGCCACAGCAGTCCTAGCAGGAAGGTAGTGTCGTGGTTTTGGCTGGGAGAGAGTTAACTTGTAGATGGACACGTGGGCTCTGATCCGGGTGGACTTTACCATGGACACTACTGCACAGATTCTCCATGGATGCGAAACATGCACTGCAATCAAGCCAAGCGGTTAAAGCCTCTTGGCCAAAAGGATACTCCGGACTGCTGCATGTAGTTCTTTATGACAGGTTGCAGAAATTGCTGAAGGAGAAAGTGAGCGAGTGGCTGTGTTGTGTTTAGCTGCCTGCTTCATTAAACCACAACAGGTAGAAGGAAAAGGAGACAGTAAAAAGGTGTTAAATTGAGAAGCAAAAAATCTGCCATCCTTTTGAGGGAAACTGGAGGTGGGGAATTCACTCAAATGTATTTTAAGGATGTAAAGTAGCCCCAAAATAGCTGACAGATGAAGTTCAAGGAGAACTGAGTAAACTTCTAGCTAAAGAAAATTTGTATTGGGGAAAATCTCTTTGACAAATCAACTTTCCATTGTTGTTTTTCCCCGATGCTTTATGATATCATGACCTATTAAGATGATATCGTGACATCATGACCATGAATTCCAGAACTTAGGAAATACCAGATGTGTCCCACAGCTACTCTTAGCGAGCACCAAGCCCTGGAACTGACAATCTTACTCTTTGCATTTGTTGAGGTTGTGCGTCCTCTAGTGCACACTGTAACAAAAGCACGTACCAGTCCCATTAGTAACTGCTGCTGCTGATCTTCTTCTTGAAAGAGAGGTACCAGCCTTTCCTCTGAAATAAACAGAACAAGAGTCATTCAGGGACATGAAACTATAAAAACATCACAAAACTTCAACCAACTTCAAAAGCACTGAGAAACACACATAAACAAACAGAGGCTGTGGTTCTATCTACTCGCCTACAGAACTGAGTGGCAGAATCAAGGACTGCGTAAGAGAGAACTGAGGAAAGGAAAATAACTCTTTACCTACCACCCTTGCCTCAAGTGCTCAACATCGAGCACAGAGGAACGCAAGCCTGTCACACTTCATTTGCATTACTCTTTTCTTCGTTGCTTAAGGGAGAGGTATCATATTGTGGTTATTTGGTAAAGGAAAAAGGCTTGGAAAACCTCCTGGTAACACAAGTGCAAATGCATACAGCGTTTAGATCTTGCCATTTACAAACAAAAGCCAAAACAGCTGCACAGTTTTCCTAAGGAGATGGACAGACACGAAGTAGATACACCAGAGTCACCTTGCAATTCCCTGGTTTTCTCCCATGGTCTGGCTGCTTGTGTTCCGAGCCTTGCAGACTGCTGAGTAAAGGAACACAATTCTCCAGCTACATGGAAGGAGCCTATAGTATCTACTGAAATTTAATACCCTCTATTTCCTAATCAGTGCTTCTTGTCTACTAAGAGCAAAGGAAGAAAAACTTGTATTTCATCGCATACCACAAAATCTAGTCAGTATTGTACAAAGCAGCTACATTTTTACAAATTACTTTCCAACTATCTCTGCTCACCTCAAAACATATTTACTTCATCACTTAGCAACGCAAAAAAAAAAAACTTTTGTTGCTTGATTTTTAAAGGACGTGAAGGAAGATCTACAGGATAGACACGCTACATTGATGCTTGTTACTTGCCAGCAGCTACCTATAAATTCTTTAAGAACAGTTGCATCTTTGCCGATACGGATCTTTGGAAAACATGCCAGTAGTTTGAACCTGAGGCTACCATAGTTGATAGAAAGTCCTAAAAATCAGAGCCCACTGCAAAAACCAGCAGTGGTATGAATGACCTGTGTTAGGGGCTGGAAATGAACACACTGAAAGTTCTTTGCAATAATTTGCACCGAAAAGTGTGATCAACACTCAGATCAGCATCATTTCATAGCACACAGTGGCAGGGGACATAGAAAGACACTGATGTGAGAACAACAAAAACATAATTTGCTTAAACAAATTCAGTTTTACCTATTTGCATGAGGAACTGAACATCACTTAAGATCTCAGGTGTTCCTGACCTAGGGAAATTCATTACATGCCTGCATTCTCCACACTGATTTTCACCAGTCATAATTTCCTGCTGTACACAAGTTCTGTTTTGCAAAGGCAGCTCTAAGTGGGCAAGACAACAGTAATATTCTGCTCCAGAAGAAAAATCCCGGAGAAGAAATCCTCAGGCAGACAAACATTTACTGCTTATGTTACGCTAGATCCACTGTGAAGGAGGAACTTTATTTTCAAAGGTTTCTTTGTCAGTATATAACCCCATCACTACTATCAAGTTTTCCTCTAATTTAAAAACTCATCTTAATGCCTCAAACTCTTCAATGCTGGAAACACACACAGCAATTTATTTTTCAGCCGTCAACAGCTAGATTGAAACGTTCTAACCAACCTTATAGCTGAGGCCTACATCAACAAAAGTTTTACTTACCAGAGTCCCAAGTGTCCAGATGAGAAAGCACCCTGTGGTTTGAAACAAAAATCAGCTTGTTTCGTAACCATTACTCTAAAGGGTTTCGTAAGGACATTAAAAAGATGTAACAGCCCTTTGGTCTTTCAAAGGCAGCTAAAGAAATCCAAAAAGTGTACATGTGACTATATTTAGTAAAGATATTAGCATAAAGAGAACTGTATGTCTGGTTTGCACGAGAATGACTTATGTTTACCATAAATTACCTAGCTCTACAGGCCTGGATATTTCACATCATGCTGTAGTGATTACAAGGATTACCATAACTGATTTTCAGCCAGTTACTCTTCTTTAGAGCAAGACATCCAATTATTTACCTGATTGGTTATTTAAACAATCCCTTAAATCATTTAAATCCTTCAACATACTTGAACAAATAAGAAAGGGTAAATATCATAGAAAATGGTACCTACTTTTTGGCGTTTTCAAAAATATTCCTCAAATATGTTGTTGTTCTTCTCTCTTCTTTCTGCTTTATAAAGAAATAAAAATCCCAAAATGAATAAAGCAAATAATGTTTCCAGATAAAACACATATGAGAAATTAAATCGGCTTTCACTTTGAATTGAAACAATGTTCAGTGAGGCTTCAAACCACCTCCCAACTCCCCACGCCCGCAGACACAAACATCTAGCCTATGTGACAATACAGGTACATGCAAACTCTGTTTTTGTTTAGTTTCTCACATTATTTGCAAAGAGTAAGACTTACAGGCAATCACCTCATAAGTAAATGACTGCAAGTCTTTGCACTTCTCGTAATCTGATTCCCGTTTCTTTTTCCCAATAACAAAAAACCTAACCCTTCCACGTTTGGCTTTAAAACATCCACTTCAGCGGCAGCTCTGGAGACTATTTCAGGGCACATGTATTTACCTCTTCTGAAAGGGTTCGCCATTCCCTCCTGAGCACATTACTGTGGTAGTGCAAGTGTGGCTCTGCATACTTCACACTCTCCAAGTTTGAGTTGAGTTTCTCCCAGAAGCCTTTAGAGTTTTGGAACTGCAAAGCATTGCAGGGAAAACATGAATACAGGCTGCATCATTACAGAAATATCTATCCCATTAAGGAATTTGAAAGAACTGTGACAAATGTAGCTTCATAGTAATCAAAGTGAAAAAAGAAAAAAAAATCAGCTCCACCATTTTTTCCAATAGTTTTATTTCCTTAATTTGACGGCAGGGGTAGCACTTACCTAAACTTGACCTCAAGATTCGGTGCATGTAATGCAGATACTTAGCCACCTTAGGATCCTATGAAGTCACTGCAAAGACACGGGGACTTCCAGGTCATAATCCATCTGAACTGCTTCTGCTGGGAAGAACTACACCCCAGACTACACTGGCTATACTGTCTAGAGTTCCACTTGACTGTAAAAGGAGCCTTAGGCAACTGACTCAGATGCAAGCACTCACCTTTGGTCAAATAAATCCCACTCTGGGTTTCTATTAGTTCCAAACAGAGAAACAACACCACGACCCTGGCAGCTGAAGGCTTCCACTAGTTGCAGTCTGCTTATATACTTCCATTGCAAACACCCGTTTGCCAGCCTCAAGTAACAGCGCCTCATCCCCAGAAAAGAAACAAGATCAAAATGTCTCCATAGCAATTCCAAAGCCTTTGACTCTAATGCTGAAATTAATTTAAACTCAACTGTGAACAGGCAGGAGGAAAAAAAAAAAAAAAAAAAAAAAAACCACACAAACACACTGGTTTCCTGAGCTAGTTCTTGGACAGGGTATAAAGATTTGAGGCCTCTGTTTATAAAGTGAGAGCAATGTGATCTTTGCTGAGGAAGAGGTGGGATTAAGGCACTTCTTTTTGGCAGTTTTTGAAAACAAGCGATGGCACTAACAGTTCTTACCCCCAGTATATACATCTACCTTCCCAGTACAGACATCACAGCAGTGACGTTTGAAGGCAGAAAGCTTTTGGAATTACACAGTTCACAATGTTCCTCCAGCTTGCTATAACATGCTGGATTTTGCCCTCTTCCCCACTTTCCTATGACAATAACAAGAAAACCTCAAAAGCCCTTAAAAACCACTTCCTACTATAACCTACAATTTGCCAAGGAAAATAAAATGCAGAGACTCAATTCTGCTAGCCACTTCCCTCTTGCCACCAGTGCTGATTGCTGTTTTATTGTTGTAGATGCAGCAGAAAATGTACTTCTTGCTTCGTGTTACATTAAGCAGCTGGAAGCTAGGAGTGCATATGGCACCATATGTTCACCCTGCTGGAGCCAACCACCAAGATCTACAAACTAGCACTGCAGTACGTTGCCTGAGTGCTACCGATGTGAAATGAGAGAAATATCAGGAATATAGCGTAAGGGTATCATCTAGTGACCACTTTATGCAATTGCGACAGCAACACCACTGCAAAATTGCATTCAGGCCACAGTGAATGTTGTTTGATATGTGGTAGGAGGGGAAGCAAGACAGCAAGTTTCTTTAATATATCAAGGCTAAAACAGGAAGCAGCAGACTTCAGAATTAAAAGCAGACACCACTGAAAACCTGCACTGCATTACATCTCATTAAGAAGTCAGAAGTTTAAAATAAAAGATCACTTGAATCTGTTATTTCCTGACGATCATCAGGCCAATGACAGGAAAGAAGAGACCCCTTTGTCTTCGGTGGTTATTTTGCTGACATTTTTGGACAGTCAGAAATTAATACCTAAGTATGAACACCTAAAAGACACTGTACCACCAGAAGTCAAAGTCAGGCCTTACCAGTTTGCAGTCCATGAATAAGTGCCATGAAGCCTTTCATAAGTAGCTTTGCTTTAAATGAAGATGAAGACAGCTCTCTGCTATACCTCTGTGAGGGCTGAAGGATGCCAATAACCTTTAAGAGGCACCCATGCTCACCTGGGGAACTGCAGTGACATGTCCACCCAGCAGTGAAGGTGTGCAGAGCGCCATGTAACTAACCATGTAGCTGCATGCACCATAAAACTTCACTCTGCCTCAGTGGCTCAGCACCAGACGGATAGGCTGCCTTTTCCTGTGCTGAGCTCCCTGACAACAGCTTACACTACACATCTTCACTCTTCCCTGGATTTCCTCCCATTTTCTTCCCTTCTTCCTCCTGCCCTTTTCTTCCCTCTTCTGATCAAGCCTATTGCACCCCTTCAAATTTGGTTTCTGTGTTTAAAAAGAAAAACCAGACCTGTATTAATCTCTATCCTCATGTAAAGTTTTTTGACAATCTGACTCTGACCATTGCCCTTTTCTCACCTATTCTCTCTGTATCTCTTGCTGAGCAGGAATTTAGTGATAAAGTATACCTTTACCCAAATAGCCCAATTTTTTTCTGGTGAACATGGATATAGCCCTCCCAAAGGCTCTCAACAGTTCATTGGCTTGAGTAGACCAAAAAGCTTCTCAAGTCAACAATTCATTTTTGTTTCTGTGAAATGCCGTAAGATCTATTGCAGAAATAACACTTAAAGACCCAGATTCATCACCTAGGTCTGAATTCGTGATGTCAACAACACCCATGGAATGAAATTCCATCAACTGAGCAGCTGAACTCGAGCCATGGTGGCTCTGCATTGCTGGAGTACAAAGCTGGCAAAGCATTAAGCTTTACCTCGTGTACCATCATCATTGTCCTTACTCAAGAGTCTGAGAGATCTGCAGTCAAAAGTAGCAGGAAATATTTGTCTTTAGTTCAACTCTGACCTTTTCAATCTGTTTAGGTTTCAGACAGAAATAGGAAATGAGTTCCACAATCAGGAAGTATAGCTGCTAAAGGCATTTGCCCCCAGGGGCTTGAGGTTCAATCTCAGACAAATTAAATGCCTGCTAACTTTGACCTCAGTGAATTACAGAGATTATCTAGCAACAAAATTTCCCAAGATCTGATTTTCCCAGGTGTCCCATCTCTCAGGGCAGCACTCCCAAGCGAAGCACACAAAGCCCGATTCCCTGACAGCAGCCGTGTGACTCTAGCAGCACAGCTGTGATGCACTATTGAAGAGTGAGTGATTAGTGGGGTGATTTCACCAATTTAAGAAGATTTTATGAAAACTGAAGCTTTATAAGCTAATTGTAAGCATCAGGAGACTCTCACCTCTTTAAAACACTACAAACAATATTCTCATGTATCCAGAGTCTTCTGTGTGTTGCCAGTATTGCTGGGTTCAGCTCTGACTCTTCACATTAGCCCTCCACAACATGCGGCTTATTAAAAGCCTCTTTCAGATTTTGTGGGGAACGCTTAGGAAAAATTCAAGTGTTTCTCTGAACTGGAGCTGAGGGAGTGGAATGGAAGATGGGAAGAATCATTCATCTTGTTTTCAATGGAAAGTACAGCTTCCTACCCAAACAGCATGTGCTCTCCCCATCCAGCTCACCACCTTTTCCACGCTGTACAGGAATTTGCTTAGATTTAGCCCGCCAAAGCCCTGACATCAGTGCAATCACAGGATGCTCTGGACAAAACACAGCGAGAAGGTCATGAACCACTGGTACCAATGACAGCACTACGAAATATCCCTCAAGCACACCGAAGTGCAGACATGTAGTGAGAAATCCTACATAACCATTGTGTTAATTTTGCCTCCATCTGAAGTCACAAATGAAGAGGTATCAATGAAAACTAACAATTAATTCTTAGAGGACCTTCCCTGTTGAATGGGAAAAGTCTGCCCAGAAAAGGAAAACAGAAATACATCTTTGAGCTAGCACCCATCCATTTGGATAACTGGTATTTTAGTAAACGTATATGCCATCTCAAACAGCAAATTTTCTGTTCACCCCTCTTTTAGGCAAGGCTGTGTGGACACCACTTCGTTAGTACTGAGCCTCTCCACAGAACCACCACTTCCCCCACTCCCACCTTCCAGAAAAGCAGCTCCTAACCTGCAGATACAAATGTGTTTTTATACTAGAATTTACCTCTAACACAGGCAGAGAAATAATGTCTGTTGTACAGACTACTCCAGGGATAACCTAGAAATACAGACAAATGATAAAAACATAAATCAGTCCACATAAAACATGGGCCTGTTTGGTTATCTAAGTGAATATCCATTACCTGTCTCCTTTGCAAAATAACCTAGTTAGCCAAAACTATACACCCAGTTTTGCCAAAAAGAAAAACGGAATACGTTGCCCTCATTCATCCCATTTAGAAAAGGGCAACACTAGAACAGTTACAGATAAGAAAAATTCAAATTAGCTGTTTGCTCTAACTGTGGGATCTTGCCTAAAGTTGTTTTAGTTCTGCAAGCTTACTCATATATCTTAACTCTGCTGATGCTGTTTGTCTTGGAAGTTACCTCAGCATTATGCTTAAGTATGTTTAGTATTCATTATAAACCTATAAATCATCAATAAATTAGTACCTGAATTAGAAAATTGGGAAATCTAATCATCCATTCCATTACAGTAGCTCTTCTCATTTTATAAATGTTATCTATTGACAAAATATAGGACTCATGGAAAACACCACGAGGGTTAAGACTTAACAAAATAAAATGTGCATAAAGCACAGATGTGGATTTAGACCACGTCTAAGGATGTATATAATTAAAGGTTTTATTAAAGCAGAAAAAAAAACTTCCTCTAGCTATTAAAGTACCAGCTGTTATCTTACCCCAATCCAGTCCAGCAGTGATGTGTAGGGCAAAAGCTTATCCAGGTTGTGCGTTTCTGAACACATTCGGGAATACAGGGAGGCTGAACACAACGCAAAAAGATTCAGAAAGATGTGACTGTATAAACCATCAGTTATCAAGAACAGGCTTCACAGGCAGTTCCTTATCTATGCAACACTTGTTTAGGGACAAATCCTGCTGCTGTCTCTGAAACAGCTTCCTCCATGGTGGAACTGGTCCCATTTTCTGCACAAAAGGAGGAAGGGAAGTCCAGATGGCTGCAGGGCCGGGTCAGCTGCTTGGCTACAGCTCAGCACTGCAGGGGTCCTTTGTATGGAGGCTCTGGGCGCACAGTGCACGCACTGGCTATGCCGAGGAGTCAGCTATTACAGGAGAATGTCCTGATATGCCAAATCCTTCTGAAAAAATGGCTTGGGCTGGGCTGGAAGAGATTTGTTCCTCCTCTCCGATCCCAGTTATTTACATCCCAGCTATCAAAGACAGGAGGCAGATGGAGAATCTGATCTCCAGTGACCTCAAATAATGATAAATCTATTTGTCCCACTAGACAGAAAAATGCATTTGAAAATTCTGATACCATTCTGATTTTGAGAGGTTCTATATATCTTCTAAATTACTAAATTTGTCTCTAACACCACAATACGCAGCTCAGTGAACACAGATCACAGTTTAAAAACTGGAAAAGAAGAGAATCAGTTTGTGATGTTGTGGCTTCTCCTTAAGTCATAATTAGGTTATGTCAGAAAATTTAGTATGCAGGAAAAGAAATACCTACCGATGATAAATTCCTGAATGGGGTCAAAAGAATGACACGTTGACAGGTTCTCAGAAATCCACCAAATAATCTGTCAAATGGAAACAGAGGGATTTGTCACAACACACGCTTAAACAGAGATACGTAAGGGACTTGAACTGTAGAAACCTTAGTTTCAGATCAAACACTTTGCACAAAGTGGTGATGCAGATATAAATGTTTTCAGGACAGCTTTCACCAATAAAGGACCTTGGGCACCCCAGCTGCCTCTTGGCACTACCAAAAGTACACGTGGATCAAATTTTTTCTTCTTTGACTTATATCATGCCCTGACTCTGTTCTGTACGAGACATCATTCACTGAAAGAACTCAGAGAAGGTTCTTTTCCCACCTTCATTTCCAAGTCAGCTGTACTTCTGACACACAGAAGAGCACAATGTAGAGCTGCCAACCTCTCGCTGTCTCGTTTGCTTTTCTGCAGGAACCGTAATAAGGCACTGTCACTGATGCTCACTGCATACATTCTCCCTACGCAGCCATCCAAGACTGTTGACATGAGTGGGGACCGGATGGAGCAGTTCTGCAGTGTGTCAATTCTTGCATCCTCACCTGAAGAGCACAGGATTGAGAAGAAAAAGGAATAAAAATATAAAATTTGTCTGCTACCAGTACTTCTCTCAAGACTCCCGGGTCCCCCAGCAGTAAGGAGCAGTCTGCCACTTGTACTAGCTGCCCTGGTATTATGCTGACCAGGAGGTGGAATGGTGCTGGCTGGCTCAAGGAAGTAAATCAGGAGTTCAGTCCACATCTAATCCTCTTTCCCTACTGCTGAGTCAGAACAGGCATACAGATTTGAGGCTCACAGTGCAGTAATGTGATGAATCAGGGTACAAAGGACAGAACAGAGAAGGGCACAAGGCTAGTAACAGGGATACAACAATAGAACTGGCACCTGAGAGCATTGGTACGGTTCAGAGTTGCCCGCATTGAGCACCATGATACAACCGTGTACTGGCAGACCACTCACCATCTCTCCCAGTGGCCAGAAGAGGAAGGGTCTGCTCTGTGGTTACTGATTGAGCCATCAGGTCAAAACCACTTTATTTACACTAGTGCTAAGGTTCACCACCACACTACTATTAAAGCAGGATTACAGATCCTTTGCATAAGAGGGATCAGGCTCACCATGTAACAGCAATGCTTTCCACTCCTCTCTAGCAAAAGAGTTTTTTTAGATATTTAGATATTAGCCCCATATGATGTCCTTGCACCAGTCCCCATTATTTACCTTTCCTTCACCAATTAGAAGAATGGATTTCTGTTTTCAAACAAAGGCCCTTCATTTCCAAAAATAACCCACTTCCCATAAAGACGTGTTTATTGGAAATGAAATAATGTGCCTCTCAGATGAGACTAAATCAAATTGCATCAGCCTGATCAGGTGAAGGAAATACAGATTTCCTTTCCCCACACCCTCCAAACACACACATTTAGAGCAACTCAATTGGAGGAAGGAAATGTAAAATCAAATTTACATCTCCATGTGAAATTCAAGAACGGCAGAGGACTGAGAAGCATGTGCAAAGATGGGTGAAGGGGAACTATGAAACTAAAGCAAAGAATTTCAAATTCAGCAAAAGGTGCACTTCATAACAAGCAAGAAGTACATAACAGATCAAGTTTGAAGTGTCATTTCAGAAACTTTTTTAAATGGAAAGTAGAAGAAATGTTGCTTTTATTTTTCAGTCCCACTTTTTCAGAGCACTATGCAATAAAGGAAATGTTGACAAAATGCAACTTCCCCATTAAAAGATTTAAAAAATTTGCCACTATAACAATAAAATCATTTCATGTAGCAGTCTTACTATACCTGTCAGAAATAAACTATAGCACAGTAGGTCAGGATGCTGAATATTCAGGAGGTGCAGGAACTGGCCAGGCAAATAAGCAGCCACATAGTAATCTATTTAAAGAAATAACAGTGGTCAATTTAGCACTTGCTCATTTATTTGCTTTAAGAGGCTGTTTCACATGATTCCCATCTTAGCCCACTTCTCTTTGATGGAATTGATTATATCTAGGAAATATAAAAGGAGTTAATTAAAAGCTGCTGTTGTATTAACACAGGAAATACTAGCAACACATTTGGGCTTCCAGGTTTCAAGAGGCTTGAGACACTCAAGAACTCAGCAGCTGATCTCCAGAGCAGAAGCTGAGTCAATTTCAGAGGAAGTTGCTTACTAACAGTGAGGTATTGCAATATCAAATGCCAAATATAAAAATTAAGCAAGAAAAAAAAAAAGTGTGGCAAAATAGCTTAACTACTTAAAGCCAAGAAAAAAAAAATCCTTTCCTCCTAGAAAAGGGTTAGACCTTTGTCTCCCTGCTGGGGACAGAGAGTGGCAGGCACACAGGGAAACAATATGACTAACTTACCAAGATTCAAAAAGGCCACTTCCTTCAATTGATGAGATTCTGTTCTTTCTAGAGAAACCGTAAAAGTTTTGCTATAACCTAGGGAAACATAATATATTAAAAAAATAAATCCATCTGTTATAAGCCAAGTATAACTTTATAGCTAGAAAATTCAGCAGTGCCAATATACCCAAACAGTGATATTTTAAGACTGCTTTATGGGCTTGTCTGCACAGATGGATTTACTTCATACTGCACAGAGTTGCTGCATACTTAGTAGACCTGCACCCACACAACGCGGTTCTTTAGGGTGAGGAAATTGGCCATGCACTGCGCAGTCTATGTTCACGTTTAAAGAAGCATTCCAACTGAGAGCAAACCTGTACGAAAATAGCTACCCCCAAAAAAATAAACAAATCCTTTACGTACCTGTACCTCACATTTTGGTGGTCTTTCAATTGATTTAGAAAATTTCCAGTTTGTTCATCTGCACGCCCTCTTGCTATGGTTTACTTCGGATTTGTTCAAACTATGCTAATTTCAGACTCACTGTGCTTGCATGGCTTTGCACCAGCACAACCGTTGTTTTATTCTCGGCTCGCATCAAACCTCCTCTGGCACCCACTAAGAACGACACAGATCCCTTCACTCTCCTCAATCTCTAAGAAAAGCTTGAGATGAAAATAGCTAGGGAGAAAATGACCGATTCTCCATGCTGCCACATCCTAAAGGCTGAATGGTGTCACGATCAGGATGCTGCTTAATCCTGCATGAAAATTCAAGATAAAATAGGCCCCCAGTTTGCAGAACCACCAAGGAAAAACGTAGATCATGAGCCATGCCACTCATCCAGAGGGACAGCACTTCGATTCCTGACCCTAGCAGAGATATGTGCTTTCCCTCTGCTGCAAAAAAGAAAAAGTGAGACCTCCAAGATCAATAGCAACACAACAGATGAAGGAATACCTAAAAAAAATAAATAGTTTTTCACGTAAGATACTGACTGAAGTTTTCTTGAAATGAATCAGCATACTTCACCACCCTGTTCTGTTACTTGCCAACCTGAGCACACGTGCAAACTAACAGCAGCACTGCAGACCACACCTGTGGCATCATCGTGTGTGTTTATGTCACAGCAAGAAACTGCTAGGACCTCTTTTAAGGGGAAGACTCCTTCTGAGCGCAGACACGCTGCAGCACAGTCCTTATGTCTCTAAAATGCAGCTTACACTCCTGATACCCTGCTGCTTCTATGCAATACCTCAGGACCAGTCTTATAATTCTCTCCCACAACTGGTGAATCTTAGGCGAATCTACAAACAGCTCTGCCCCAAGCAACTCCATTCCTTGAAGGTCACTTCAGATGCAGCTGGTTAGTGTCACCAGATTTATCCTCACTCTTTTCTTGGTACAGAAGCGGATGTACAAGGGCACGGTTGGCTCCAAGCCACGCAACCCCCCTCCTTCAGCTACACATCAAGAACATCTGGGGAAGCCAACCCTCCCCTGCAGATCAGCACATTGCAGAGTGCTGCCACAAAACAAAATGGACTTTTCCAAAATTGTTAATGCCTTCAAGCCAAAAAATGCAGTTAGCCCAACCCCACAATGTTCCAGCAGCAAAGTACCATTAGTGCAACTGACACATGAAAATTTTCCTGACACAAGAAAACAAAGACTTCAAGTAAAACAGAAGCTTGTTGTTCGCTTCAACAGAGGTGCTTCACACTGTGCAGCTTCTCACTTGAGAAATAATTCACCTCTCTTCCATACATCAAATGAGGAAAGATCTTGCTAATCAGAAGGTTTCCTCTGATCAGAACAAAATAATGTTAAATAATGTTCTTTATTACTTTCAAGAAAAAAATAACTTAAAATTCAGAGCTAGAGCACCACTTACGTAGCTACCATTCTTAAGTCTGTGGGTGTTGCACCTCTCGCTGTGAAAATGACACGTTGAACTGGGACTCTGAACAGACATTCACGCGAAGAGCTGTTGGCTCAATTTCCCATACAAATGCCTTATGGCATAAGTACAACACACCTGCGGCTCCCACAGATTTCATTGATGTTGTTTGCGCTCAGCGTGTCAGAAAGCCTGGCTAGAAATAAGAGACCCGACTAATAGCCACTCATGAAGTCACTGGTTTGAAGCTATTAATTCAGCATCAGGCAGGAAGTCTACAGCAGGAAAGATGAGTCTGCAGACAAATGCAGCTGCTGTCTTTAGAACACCAGCGACAGTAGTTTATTGTCTGCAGGCTTCGGTAGTTATTTGTTTTGCAAAGTATTCTGCAACTCCTTCAGCAAAGTGACGTTCTCCAAAATAAAGTCAGCACAACAGGTTAATCTTACCTTTATGTAAAAAATATATGGAGTATGTTATTTCCTCAGGAATATCAGAGGCTAGACTACAACACACGCACAAGCCTCCTAAAGAGAGAAAAAAGAAAATTGATTGGTCCATTTGAATACTTACAACACCTTTACAATGCACAAAACCAAAGCAAGGCTGTTTCAAATTAGAAACTAACAATAACCACCTCTCAAAAAAGGTAGAGGTTACAGAAATATAGACTATGCACCTCCAACCATCATTTACCTAGGGAAACACAGAGTAAGGGAGACCAGAGGAGACAGCGTAGCACAATGGAGCCCTGAGTTCTGACATGACCAGTTGTTGTTCCTTGAAGAAGTACATTTTTTGCTTTTCCCAGAAGAAACTATTCTTGCAGCCAGAAAACTGATCAAGCCTCTCTCTCTTCAGTCTGTTTCAATCTCTAGATATTTTCTGTTAAGGGACTATCAAATACTCATGGAACAACAAACATGGTTTGTTTGCTTTCTAAATAATAATTTCATATTGGCAGCAGCACGATATGCTACTAGAGCTAGAAATGACAGTCGCTTCTCCCTTTTTCCAGCCCGAAGAGCTGTAATTCCTTTTTTAGGACAGAAGTCAGTCCTTGTCACAAGTTTATTACAGCCAAGATGCTCTGTGTAGGAATGGTTCCCCCTGCCCCATCCACATTAACTCCGTCAGACTGACAGACTGCTTTGACTCCATTGGGTGTTTGCCCTCCCTACGTCTCTTAACAAAAACTTCAATCCGCTAACTCCAAGGCTCTGGGGCAAGCTGCTTTGGCCTCCATGCTAGAAACAGCTCCCAAACCACATTATCCCAATACAGTTGGGAAAGATAGGCTACGACTATAACTGTTCACCTTTTACCTTTGCTGAAAGTTTATCACTTAAGAAGGAAAAAAAAGTAAACAAATGTTCTACTAAAAAGAAAAGAAAGGTCTATATTTTTATATATATATATATATATATATATATATATGAGGGATTAAGAAAAAGGCACATCAAAAGCACAAACACAAAAACACAGTTACCAAGGTATTTTACTTGGTTACATGCCTAGTACTTCAGACCACAGAGCTGTACCATGGCCATGACACAGACCTGGCTGAGGCACTCCACACTTGTGGGGAAGGTAAACGCTTTCTCCTGAGGTGTCATTTTCTTCTGCTCATCCTTAGCAGACTGAATCGTGTTGGGAAGCTCGATACAGTTTTGCTTGGATATTTAAGTCGTTTAGACAACAGACAGGGCACGCTGCCAGAGCACTTGGCATCTGTCAGAGCATGCATAATTTTTAAAGTAGCAGCATCAGGACTCGTGAGGAAGACTGGAGAAGCTCCAGCAACCCACAATGCTGTTTCATTCCCAAAAGCTCCCTTCCAACACTACAAATGTCTTTCTTGAATGCAGGAGGCTACTGCATACACTGTTCTGTAAATTGTGCAGCATGCAAGTGAGTGCAAGTCAATTTGTTCAGGCTGAAGTGCCGCTGGGTGTACAGGCAAGCTGATCACGACAGTGGCTACAGGGAACTATTACTGGGACGTACATATTCAACACCAGGATCCTGGTCCAAATGTTCATAAGCCGAACTACAAGCAATAGAAAATATCAAATGGTGCTTTGTTAACACAGTTGCTGATGCGAGACGCACACGTTTTCATCTGTCCAAGCAAGGTTCCATCTGAGACTGCCTCGGCAGTCCCATTAGTGCAGCCAGAGACTGGCAGTGCAAGACAAATTCCCTTCTTATCCTCACCAGTGCTCTCTGCAAATCAGAGCTGGGTTGTGTTGATTCAGGGAAAGCTTATCGTTCTATTGCACCTATATGGTAAAAGCTTTCTGCCTTTGCATGACCAAACCCATCCATTTCAAAATCCTTTGCAAACAGGGCGAGCTGAAGCTAAATGCCATAATGTGAGAAAACTCACACGAAGATATATTTGGACAGACTCTTATCTTTGCAGAAATAACAGGGGAAAAAAAAGATCTCAACCACAACAAAGAAAAAAAACAGCATCTAAAAGTAAAGTTCTACTCACATAGGGTAGCCGTGAGGAGTTACTACATTCAGCAACATTAGGAAAACAACAACTACAGTTCTGCCGCTTCATATATTAACATCACACCCCCAAAACTCTAAGAGTCTCCTATGAAATACACACGGAGATGGGAAGTTTTCTGTAGGAACCTTAACTTCAAATTCCTGATTTCTGTTCATGCAGAACCTTAAGATGTAAGGCTGTAAGAGTTTCTCAACATGGCATCTGAACACCACAGTTCAAATATGACACAGGACTCTAGTGCACTTTGTTTAGGTGTATTGGCTTAGGAATGACTTGCCTCAGCTAACCTCAGCCACCCAAACAAAGCAAATGATAAAATAGGGATAGAGGCAACTATCCCCTGGAGATGCCTCTCTCTCCATAATTAGAGTCCAGATGCTTAGCTTTTAGGCAGCTAAAGTTAGGTAAGAGTAACGCAGTGTTTACTTCATTTTACTACCTGCATTTTTTTTTTTGGAACACCAAGTAAATTTAACTTCTAAAGTGTTAGAAAACACAGCAGCCAAGTATTGTTTAAAGAACTACTGAATTCTGAGCATACCAAGTTAATTCTGAGACTAGATCTACTTGATCTAAGCTAATCCAGAAGTACACAGCGGTTTTTATCTGGAGACTTTTTGTCTTGTTTTGCCCAGTGTAAGGAACAGGGCTACTTTTCTTCTGCTGCAGCAGTTTGAGAAATAAAGAGTGATTTCATTCAGAGTTCAGATTGGCAGTAGCCAATAATAGTTTCATTAAATGGGAAGTTGCGTGGAATATTCCATTTAGAAGTTATGCCAATTATTCTTTGCCAGTGATATCTAAATGATACAAACAGGAATATCAGCACTGATAGTTGAAGCATGCTAGCAGTTCCACAGAAGGCATAGTCTGTGCCTGAAGGAGAATGCAGTTTACTCTTGTAAATCACCTTAAGCAAGAAAGACAAGAGGGAATTTCAGTTCAATTACCCACACCATCCTTCAACTACATATGGTCTCACTGCCAAAAGCGATCATTCTGAACTGCAGTTACTCCAAATGAACTGTGCAATGTCATCCTCAGTTTCAAAAAACAACCAGTGAAGAGCCACATACAATAAAGTAACTTCGTAAGTGTAATTGTCAAATTATGAGATTTACATTAAGCACAATGTACAACATGTGAGAGGTTCCACACAGAATTTAAATACTGCGTTGCCAGATAGAAAATAACATTTTATTTCAGGGTAATCAAACAATAGACTTGATGGAAGACTGAATTTCATCCTTGTCTAACAGGAGGTGACTGACTCTAAGCAAACCCTAGCAAAGCGTAGCTTTAAAAGGAAGCATGTATATGAATCAATAAATTTTTCCATTCTTAGACAGGCATAGACATAAAAATACTTAGACATAAAAATACTCAGTCTTGCTAACAGAGTAAAACTAACCTAATCTATATTTGCTAGACGGAAACTTGGTTTTGTCTTGCTTCTAGTTCCTTCCCTCTAATCTTTAAGTGTACCGTCCGCCTTGGTAAGAAAAAAATCCATATAAGGAAACTATTTCACTTGACTTGCCTTCATGGTCACTTCAAGGCAACTGGCAAACAGCTCAGCAACTCACCCACGTGCATAAAAGCATCCTTAAAAAGTGAGATGTAAAGCCACTACTGTGACACATCACACCTCTATACAACTCTGTAGACTATTCAAAGGTTAACCAGATACCATCTCTGCTTGGCTGTACGGTCTGTAAGTTGAAACTGCAGGCGTCTGTGATGAACAGGTATCTCTTGAGGCTGGTTTTTAACCAAAAAAAAAGCTCTAAGATGCATTAGAATGCAGGTTAAAACCTAAATCCTAAAGGTTTAAGGAACATACCAACATATTAAACCACTAAGTTTCACATACTCGGTACACACCAGGTATCACATACTTAGACCAGCTAACTATCACATACTGACATTTATGTGAAGCTCTTGCAATCTGTAATGCAGATGCTCCATTTATGCACATGCACTCTGTAACACAATTATATGCTATGCCAGACACCCGGCCAACAGACCTCACCAACACCTTCCTTGCGTTTACTTTCAAACACATTTTTGGTCAGCTTTAACATTAAATTGCTCTAACGTAACACACAACCAAGCTTTGGGATCGCCCCCGCTCTGAAACTACAAGAAAATGCTGCAGCGTGCTTAATCAGAACCGTTTCGCTGCATGGATGCACTATATCAGTTCTTTGGAGCTGAACTACCAGAAAATTTCTAAGTCACTGTCTTAGTGTCAATATGTAAAACCCAAAGTAGTCTTCGGCTTAACTTGCTACGCAGCTTTCAGAGGGTAAACAAACTGAACAATAAAAAAGCTGTGTACATTTGCCTTCTCCCTCAGTTATCTGTCAAGTATACTCTAAAGGAATAAAGAAGTCTCACACATACAAAAAATAAATATGTATAATGTATTGTGAAGAAATTCTTAGTAATCAATTATGATTACACTGTATGATAATTACATGTGGAGAACATAGTAATATGACAACATTTGTATTTATTCATTACCTGCTTTACTTGTAAAAACCTGAAGATTCAAAGATTTGGATGTAACATCTTGGTCTTGGCAGTCATCATATCCAAAATTCACTAGTCTATAAGCAAATAAAGTTCATTAAATAAATCAGTTCTTCATCCACTGTGACTCATCACAACACAAAGACCATAACAGTCACAACGTAATACAAACATACCAAATGAATTATAATGAAATGTTCTCTAATGCAAGTTATATCAGGCTTTAAGCAATCAGCTCAATTCTGTTAGATATAAGAATCGCAAGGCTACACTGTTACCAGAAACCAACAATTTTTTATTACAACTGCCTGATTTCATATGCACTTATTGCAGCATAACCCAACCACTCCAACATTGAAGTGCAAGCGAGTTCTGAACAAGCATCAGAAATCCAGTCACTCATTGTGCCTGTGAACTCTGTGGCTGTGCCTTCTGAACCATTCTTGTGTCTGTAAAGCTACATTTAAGTCTGCAAGCAGGCACACTGATTCCAATGGAAGTACTTGAAAAGGAAAGGGAAAAAAAATCACACGTGGAATGTGTGATGAAATTATATTCTTTTTCTGTCTCATGTTGGTTGTGCTTTAATGTTTTTTTCACAGAATAACAGAACATCCCAAGTTGGAAAAGACCCACAAGGATCATGAAGTCCAACACAACACACTGGGGGGAAGGAATGTCATCCAGAGGGACCTGGACAGGCCGCAGAGGTGGGCCTGTGCTACCTCATGAGGTTCAACAAGGACAAGGGCAAGGTCCTGCAGCTGGGCTGGGGCAATCCCAAGCACAAACACAGGCTGGGTGGAGAATGGATTGAGAGCAGCCCTGTGGGGAAGGACCTGGGGGTGTTGGTTGATGAGAAGCTCGACATGACCCAGCAACATGCGCTTGCAGCCCAGAAAGCCAACCGTGTCCTGGGCTGCATCAACAGAAGCGTGGCCAGCAGGGTGAGGGAGGGGATTGTCCCCTTCTGGTCTTGTGAGACCCCACCTGGAGCCTGCATTCAGCTCTGGGGCCCCCAGCACAAGCAGGACACGGACCTGTTAGTGGGAGTCCACAGAAGGACCACAAGGATGCTCAGATGGGTGGAGCACCTCTCCTACAGAGACAGGCTGAGGGAGCTGGGGTTGTTCAGCCTGGAGAAAAGGCTCGAGGGAGATCTTCGAGCGGCCTTCCAGTACCTAAAGGGAGCCTACAGGAAAGCTGTAGGCTTTTCCCCTTTACAGGGGAGGGACTCTTTGTCAGGGGGTGTAGGGATAGGACAAGGGGGAATGGCTTTAAACTAAAAAAGAGTAAATTTAAATTAGACATTTCGAAGAAATTCTTTACTGTGAGGGTGGTAAGGCCCTGGCACAGGCTGCCCAGAGAAGCTGTGGCTGCCCCATCCCTGGAGGTGTTCAAGGCCAGGCTGGATGGGGCTTTGGGCAACCTGGGCTGGTGGGAGGTGTCCCTGCCCATGGCAGGGGTTTGGAACTGGGTGATCTTTAAGGTCCCTTCCAACCCAAACCATTCTGTCATTCTACAAACTCCTGTCTCTACATAGGCCTACTCAAAAATTACATCTGAGAGTGTTATCCCAAGGCTTCTTGAACTCCGGGCAGGCTCTGTGCCGTGAGCACTTCCCTGGGGAGCCTGTCCCAGTGCCTGAGCACCCTCTGGGTGAAGCACTTATTCCTAACATCCATCCTGAACCACCCGTGGCACAGCTTCATTATTCACATCTTCATATCTTCAAAATCTACAAGTCCTAGTTTTCCCATGCAGAACATACAACAGATAGTTCTAGTCAGTCTAGTTTGGATTGGTTCGTTTGCTTTTTGGGGTTGAGGGTTTTTGGTTGGTTGGTTTGGCTACCCCCTGCCCTTCCCAAAAGGATTATTCTCCTGTAGTGAGATTCACCCGAGGTTTCCGTAAGAATTTTGGAAAAAAAAAATATTGAAGCTCTTAGAAGAGTTGGATTTTTTTCAGTACTAACAGCAAGAGTATATATTGCCCATTTAGGGCAACCTGCACGTGCAGTAGCACTGTACTGAGCATTCTGCATAGCGCTGAGACATTCTGAGCACCCCATTCTGGGTAGGATGCTACTCAGCTACCTTCAGTTATTGATATCTGAACTGATATTGATATCTGAACAGTTACTGATATCTGACAGGCCCTTTTGGAACGCAAATTTAACTAACTGTAGATAGATGAGGATGGGATGAATTACAAAATCCTGCTCTTCCTCAATTAAGAGGGAACCTAAGGGAGCCTTAAGGAGACAAGCTCAGATGCAGTCACTGTAGGCACAGCCAGAATCATATCAGTCGCACCCTTTGAAACTGCGGGCTGCCTGGAAATAGCACGCTGGAGAACAAAAAGAGCACAGGCAGTGCCTCGTGGACAATAAAAAGGAGCTACTGGTCTGGTTAACTGCCCAGTAAAACATGCAACAGCAATTAAAAATTGAGAGCTTCCCTTAACAGGAATTTCCACATCACTACTACAGCATGTTCAAGACTGAAGCAAATCTCTTTAAATAGGTACCAAATACTCGGAGAAATTATGTTTTAACATATGGCTAGCTCTTCAGACAAATCATTTTCAAAAGTAGCACCAAAAAAGCAGTCAAGGATTAAATTGCATTTTACCATTGACCTTGATGAAAATGAGAAGAGCTGGAGGTTTGGACACAAAAATGTGTGTCATTCAAATTATTCTTATGTTCCAGTCCCACACAGGTAACTCCAAACAAAGATACTATGGTTCTAAACCAAATTTTAATATATAGACTAATATTTTATGAAGAGGAGTAAAAGGAAAACAAACAAATCCTTACTTTACTCGTGTGTCATTTACAGAAATATCCAGGTGTGATTCCAGCTGTTAATCAAAACCAAAACCAAACCTGTTATTTAGTGAGATCAGTATGATTACTGAACTATGTTTAACATTTCAGCCCAGTAGAATGTGCCACACACATTGCAATAGATTCAACGTTATAACAAAGACAAAAAAAAGTTTATATATCCTCTACAATCCTTACTGTCTCAGAAAAATCAAAAAAGACTCATATATATATATAAATTGTGAGATAGTTAACCTCTATTATGCTCAGTTTTTCTAGTTTTTATGTTCTGTCTTTTGACAGCAACAGATTTTTCTGTCTCACTTAAAACTGCCTCAGTAGTCCACAGTTTTTGTCTAGTGCATTTGATAATCCTGCTTTTCAATACCCAAGTATAAGATCAGTGTAATATCATGAATAGCACATACTTCTAGGTCAGTATCTGTGCAATTCCACTGAAATTACCTTACTATGGTGCAATCTGAATATGCATGAATAAATTCTTGAAAAGAACACAAAACGAGAACAAAAAACAAAACACATAAAAAAAAGGAAAAAACAAAACTAGTTTCCCTCTGCAAAATGTCTGTTTTTGACGATTGAACAGACACTGAAACTGATCTCATTATCAGTGCCTGGAAGATAAAATTACATCCAACTCAAAACTATCATATAATAAAATACTAATTACTTACTATTGAGTTAAAATTTTCATCAGGATAAAACTGGACACATTTTAAAGTACACCTTGATTCCTAGAATGAAGAGGATATGTTCTTTAACTAATTAAAAATATGCACATCACATAGACTGAAAAGTGGATTCCCCGGTGTTCTACACACTTAACACGCTTTGCTAACAAATATGCAGAAGTTAGGGGGACAAAAGAAGACATTAAAAACCACATATAACCCCCCACAATAGCACTCTGACATACTTCCTTCCTGTCTCAGATCATTATCTACCAATCGTCTATAATTGCGTGGGCCCTCACTTCAAGCACAGCACTGCATGTCTCTCTCACACACACACACACACACACATTCTAGAACGTTAAACAAAAACTTTTTCGCAGCTACCTGTACGGCAAAAGGAACCATATCTTATTTTGGTCAGTTCAAAAAGGATATCTGAGAAACAAAAACAGGAATATGTTTCTCCATCGTGGTTCACTTCCTGTTATTTCCTAACATCTTTTTTAGTGGCTAAGAAAAGCTGAGAAAAGTAGACTTTCATTTATGCAGAATACATCAAATGCAAGTAGTCCCTCAGACGAAACACACAAACAAGCAAAGAAAAAAAACTTGAAGAATTTGAGCATTTCTAGCCAAGACTGTAACCTCATTCAGTAAGCCTGTGTACAACGTACCTTCTAGACGTGAATTCTGTACAACAGAGGCAATACACTCCCCACAGCTTTTAGTAGATTCAGATCCTTTTGAACAAAAGACCTTTTTAAAGCCAAGAAAACTAACAAACCCATCCATTTTTAGAGGAAGCGCTGAGACTATCAGTCTTCCTGCAATTACTATGCACAAATGGCTGTTCAAGCAAGCCTGGCTTTTGATTTGGGTTATTTGAGACAATAACAAGACAGACTATAATGAAAACCAAACTCACACTATTATTACATCACACACACAGAAAACTTCACTGTCATGAGACAGACAGGAACAAAACCACTAGGATAACGTTGATTTCACCTTTGGAACAATGTAGAAGAGTCTCTGTTCCGTCATATCCCATTGTGCCCAAATGAGATCATCTGCAACTCTGGCTCTTGGAAGCTGACCTGAGTTCTGAATCACCTAAAGGGAAAGAAAGAGCATTAGAGGTCATCAAGTAAGGTTTTGTAATGATTACACACAGAGTGTGCTTTAAAGAGAAGAGCAGTGACAGAAGAGGCTCAAATACTATGGTGCTTGAAGGGAATACGCTGCATGTCAGCAGTACAAGGTCCACCTCTGCTGTGTGCAAGATGCTCAGGTTCAAGGTCGGAAAGTTTCCAGGGTACTTCAACTACTAAGTATTTCCAGAGCCTACATTTTCTCCATAAAATGAAACATCGGGGTTTGTGACACATTTTGTTACTATATTAGATGTATGCTTACTAAGTGCTTTAAGTGGAACATGCACACTCAGTTTGCTGAAAATAAATTGATGTTTAAAACGCAAAAAAAAAAATTAGAGGGGAAAAAAAGATTGAAACATTCACAGTACTCAGAGTCTAAGTTTCATGTCTTTTTTTTTTTTTAATGAATCTTTTCCTGGGACACTTGGACTCCCAGAAGGCAAAGTCAGGAAGGTGACTCTACAAGTACACTGAATGGTTTAAAAATAAATATACACTGTTTTCTTCCAAATTCTAACATTCAAACACATTCAGAAACAACAACAAAAAAGTAACTTTCCTCATAAATTGATAAATTTTTTTAATCAGCTTTGTGGTTAGCAATGTAAGTTGCCAAGTTACAAATACAACTAGCTAAAATTAAAGGATAGATGCTTAAATTTTCAATTAAAGCAAAAACACCTCAAAACTCAAGAATTTTTTGAGACTTACCACTTTGTGTTCTTCTTCCACAACAACACAAATATCAAATTGTTCAATATCTTTAAAACAATAAAAAACATTTCAGTAAAAACATACATTTTTAACGTGCTTTTACATAGTCAAAAAATTTCACTTCTTAGAACATTATGGGAACCCCTTAGACCCAAGAAAGCTCAACTCAGTGCAAGAGGAGGTATTTGATGTATGAGTGCAGGCACCTACGCAGAGACCTGGACTCTTCCTCTCCTGAGAGAGGGTGGCATCAGCTGTACCACCCAGGGCAAACAGTCCTCTGCCCACATCGTTGCAGCTCTGTCAGAAGAGTGCTACATGAAACATGCCAGACCAAGCCAAGGAGAATGCTTGCAGAGAAAGAGCATGCACGGCTGCATGCTGCCCTAGCCACGGTTCACTTCCTAGCAGGAGTACCCTCGCAAGCCTTCCCAAGCAAAGCTGCTAATAGTTATCGGTAGTCTACCTATATCAAAGGTGCAAAATTAATCCAACAGATGTTATAAATGGGACTGATATAGATCAAAGCCCTATGTGAACAGATTATGAGATTAACTCTGCCTACTTTACTCCAGCTACCTAAACAGTTGGCATCTAGCTTAGCAGAAAAGACAGGCCTCTCCAAAAAGATGAGAAAATCCATGTCAGTCTTTGATAAGAGTAAAGGCAAGACTGCCATTTGCAAGTGTCCCCCTCTACCCATTCTCAGTCATTAGGCTGAAACTCCCACTACATTAGGCGCAACGTGCAACGTTCAGCTGAATCCAAGGAACCTTTGCCCTGTTCTTATCCCCCTTGTGATGCTATTAAGTCCGAACCCATCTGTCATAATCAACGGGGCTGCCCTAAATTTCTACAGGCAATTATAAAAGTACAATGTAGCTTTTTTAAAATTTAAGATGACTGATGAATGCATGAACCAAGAAAAAAACGTAGTCAGAGCTGTCCATTCTTCTAACACTGAAAAAAATCTCATTAAAGCATATAGCTTTTGAAAGACATTCAGGATACCTAGGATAGTTCAAACTTCCTTTTCATTGTTTTTTCCCCAATAAAAGCCTATCAAAAAACAATCCATGACGGTCATCTTAAAGGAGAAGAATGACAATGTACTTTTGAAATATTAACTCACATTTATCTTCTGAAACTAGCAAGAGGCGACTTTCTGTAGAAGTATTTCTGCCTTCAACTGGATAAAGAAACTATACAGAAAGTTTCACAAAAGTAAGTAAATAACTAAAGTTGTTTACAGCACTTATCTAAAGTATTTATTTAGCTGAATAGTTACATATATTTAAATAAAGCCAAGCACATGCATGACATTCAATTAATAAGAACAGCTATTATTACAGACTGAGTCATCAATCACTATCACAAGCTTAGGGAGACAAGAGAGGGGAAAAAAGTAGTCTTCACATTAAGGAAATACTCTAACATTTCATAAGGTTTCTCTTTTTTTTTTTTAATGTAATGAAAACATTGGTATACTATCTCTACAACAGTTGCAAGAAACATGAGACTTTTCTGCACTCAATCACTTTTTCACTTTAGCACAGTGGATTAAAAAAGTTTGCATTCAGATTACTTGAATGACTTACCTGTACTCGAACGCAGCTATCCACAGCCTTCAGGACTCTCACATTATTAACGGGATGAATTTCAATTAGCAAGGTTAAATATTTGGATACTGCAAAAAGAACATGTTTTAGGTAAGCCTTTTTTATATATACAGTTTTATCACTAAGAGAAAAAAAAAGAAACAAGAAAGAATAAAATATTTCTAACAGTATTAAAACAATCCAGTTGTAGTACCTGACTGTAACAGCTGACTCACTCTTTCTTCCTCTGTGTATTGACGGAAGCTGACCGCTAATCCAGAAAAAGAACACAGCAAGCATGCTATTAATCTTACTGAACACTCTTGGCTAGCAAACATCACAAACATTTTACAAAAATACGCATTTTAAGAAACAACAGAAGCTCCTCCAGATGTAGGAGGCATATATAAATGCAGGTGAGGGAAGTGAGCAAGGGGTGTGTTGGAGATTTTTCTTTTAATGTAACAGTAATGATAGTATTGTTACCTACATTTTTTGGTGATGGATCCACTCAAATGCATACACTGCTGTGAGCAACATACAGTTCAAAACAGACCCAAATGTAATTATAGACCCAAATGTATCATACAACTAACCTAAATCATTTTTAATGATGACAAAAAGATGAATCAGGAAACATATTTACCCAGTAATGTCCTTTCACTGTTGACTGAACAACTGATAATGCGTAGATCTCTCTCAAACATATAGAGATGCTATAGAGAAATACATTAGCAATAATAAATTATTATTTTTAACTACATAAAGAAAACCATTTAATTACTCCTCCTTAGGAAAACACCACTGAGCAGTTCACCTTTTTATTTCTAGATCAAATCCTTCTTAAGTCAGAAGAACTTCAAGCCTCAATTGTATCACTTCTCCTTTCTCTCATTTGTTTGTTTCTTAGTGGTTCTTTTGAGCTGTAGTTGCCACGAGAGCTGTACAGCAAACCTTTGCATCATTTTTAAATTTTACCCATTTCATACTGTTTTGGGACACCTGCAAAGACTCGTTGTCACGGCTCAAACCACTGAACTGTGGTGCATTCAGTTTTAGCTTTTTTTCTCACAAGTGGCAGCACCAGACAGACCGAGGAGGCACACTTGGCAATACAGAACAAAAAATCATTTACTTTTAAGGGCACATGCTCCGTTTCAGAGGGAATGTTGAATTGGTTGTTTAGAAATCAAGACTCCAGACATGACACTCTACTACTCCCAAGTCATTTACATGTTCTGTAATCTTAATACTGCTGAGCATGATGTGAGTACCTTCCATTTCTCTCCTCCATTTCAAACAAACATTTAAGTGCTTATGGAAATGACATACTGTGTTGCAAGGCATCAAAATCTAAAGTGCTATAGCATTATCCTCACCAGGTAGAAGCACCGTGTTGTTCTCACCTCATTTTCCTTAGTTTGAAGGTCGTACAGTCCGATATGGGTATCTCTCTGATTTCCCTATAGATGATAACAAATGAACACTGAATGTGCATACAAATTTAAACACTTTTTTTTGTTTGTTCGTTTGTTTTCCTACCCTTCTCTCCTCTTTTCCCCCCTTTCCTTGGCACACACCCTCATACACTTCCCTGTCCTGTAATACAGGCAGTTAATTATCTAATTCCAAGAAGGAGAAGCAAGAATGAGAACAATGTGGTGTTTTTTTTTTCCTCCCCTTTCAGAATTAACACATGTGACAAAGCTGAAACACAGCCAATCCGCTGCCCACTAGCTGTGCCGTATGCCACTTGCCTCTCTCACTTCGGTTCTAAACTGGTTTTGGTTACACAGCAAGGAAGAGATCTCACTGCAGGAATGAAAGGAGACACCATGCTGGCCCCAGGAAGATTTAAGGCTGGTATTCCAAATCTCACAGACTTGGGTCATCACACCAAAACACATCACAAAACATCAAACGTCACCAAACACAGCTTCCAGGGATCTGGCTGGAAGCTGGAAAAAGGATTTCAGCTCTACCTTACGAAACAATTATTTAAAGGCTAAATAGGTTTCACAAGCTCAAATGACACCATGCTTATTGATAACAACATGCAGTATTTGGGACACCCCTAAGACTATACAGATCAAAACTTACTTTCTGGTACCCTTTAATATGCTCTAAATTTGCAAACTCTGCTTCAATTTAAAAAAATAATAATTTTGCCTTGCAGCATATATTGTTTTTCAAATCAAGCTGAAATCCATTAACGCAAGATACTCTAGGTATATGCACTAAATTGCTAAACTGTTGGAATTAAGTCCAGCCACATAGTTTGTACTCAAACAATGAACATCATTGTTTTTAATTACAGCTTGAGGGGTGGGGGGAAAGGGTAGAAATCTATGGTTATTTACAGAGTTATGGCATCCTGCTTTGTGAAATTAAAGCAAAAGCCTGAGTATTCTCTTCCTCAAGGGTCTATTTCTAAGTATTTCATTACTGTTGTGGCAGTGACAAAATTCTTTTGACTTCTAGTTTAAACAAGGGAAACAAAATGCCTTTATGTTAAGGCACGGGCTTCAGGCCTACTAGCTTAAGGTTAAACAAGGGATTTCACAAATAGCCGTTCTTTCCAAATGTGTCAAACTCCAACATCCTCTGTACTTACTACTGAAAAATATATTTTACAAGACTGGTAGCAGGGCTATATCCGCGTCCAGTCCAGTGCAGCAGCTAATACACTTGCTTTCAGGTTTCCTGCAAAGATTCTTGTTCTAGATTTGCGAAGTAGAAGCACTGGCACTAGCACTCATCTCTGTTACAAACATCTTCCGTTATGCCAACTTTCAATGTCACGAAAGACAGACGTTTTCAAATCTACAGTACTATGCAATACTCTGAAACACGCTTGAAAATAAAGCTCATTCTCTACCCTCCTGATTTCAGGGGAAAGGCATTTGGTCTTCTAATTGTGAAGAGACATTTAGAAATACCATTCTACTCTTGAAAAAATAAAAATCAGTCCTAAAATTTCAGTCCTGCATTAAGATATCGCTGTCCCAAGGTGTTTCTGCAGCTGATGCAGACATAACTAATTTACATCTAAGTTGGTACCAACAGTTCCAGCCGACAAGCAGAATTTGTATTGATCATACAATGGTTTGGGTTGGAAGGGACCTTAAAGATCATCTCACGGCATCACCCTGCCATGGGCAGGGACACCTCCCACCAGCCCAGGTTGCCCAAGGCCCCATCCAGCCTGGCCCTGAACACCTCCAGGGATGGGGCAGCCACAGCTTCTCTGGGCAGCCTGTTCCACTGTGTCACCATCCTTAGAGTAAAGGATTTCTTCCTTATATCTAATCTAACTATACCCTTTTTGGGTTTAAAGCCATTCCCCCTTTGTCCTATCCCTACAACCCCTGACAAAGAGTCCCTCCCCAGCTTTCCTGCAGGCCCCCTTTAGGTACTTCAAGGCCCCTCTAAGGTCTCCCCAGAGCCTTCTCTTCTCCAGGCTGAACAACCCCAACTCCCTCAGCCTGTCTTTGTAGGAGAGGTGCTCCAGCCCTCTGAGCGTCCTCGTGACCCTCCTCTGGGTTCATTCTAGTAAGTCATTGTTCTTCTTGTCACCACAAGGACAGAAAAGAAAGGGGCAGGAAAGAAATGCGTACCACACACTACGAACAACTTCCACTGGGAGAAGGATCACATATTTAATGCAACACCACCTTAAGACACATTTGTTCTTTGTGAAAACACTCCAGGAAGTATCTTCCAGTTTGCCCATAGCAAGTGTGAAAAAAGAAAAAAAACAACCAATGAACCACACTTACAGTAAAGCAAACCAAGTATGTCAGCAATCTTCCCAATACAGAAAGAACCCAGACGTTGGTTCTTCCTTCTGCAAGCTGACTCATTCAAGAAGAAAAAGATCAGACTACTTTATAATGGTAAGAGAACAGGAAAGTAAGGGGCAGCAGCACCTCCTTCAGGCTAGCATAACAGAGGTGAGAACTACAGCAGAGCTGTGACTTCACTACCTCTAGTTCTCAGCCTCTGTCACCCATCCATCCCTACCACACAGGCTGCAGAGGTCACTTTATTCCCTGAAGCAGGAAAGAGAAACAACAGTGAACATTTTTGGCATTGGCTTTACCTCCAGGTTCAGGGTTAGGTGTTTGAATCGTCCTTCAAGTCATTGGCCAATTCATTCACTAGAGCCTAGCAAATATTTGTCCACCTTCTCCACCTCACACACCTCCTCCCAAAGCAGAGGCTACAGGCAGCCATTCCTCTAAATTCCCCTGTTTTGACCAGATCTGCACTGACTGTAACGGCATCTTAGACATCTAGTATGCGAGCAGACACCTACATTTAGATGCGTAAACCTTGAGCTAAATCTCACCCCCCTCTGCCAGCTGCAAGAGCTGGAACACCACACGAGGCAGCCGGACTCTGCTGTCAAAAGCCCAAGAAAGAAAGGAGTTACTCCAAGCTCAGTGTGATATTCCATAGGTGCTGGAAAGCAGCGACATCACACATACACAGATCTCCTTTAAGGAGCTAGATGGATTGCCTTTATTAAATCTTTAGAGATTTGAGCAATATTTAAAAACCTGACACTTCGTTGAGCGCTGTTTTTATGACTCCTGTTGCCTTACAGTCTCCCCTCCCCACGCTGGTGCTAAAGGAAACATCCACCCACAGCTGAAGTGCACTATACCTTGCTGAAGGCCTCACCTCTTCCCTTAACCCTAGTGAAGCTGGAGAGTTTTAGCGTTGTTGAGCCAGAGGGGAATGCAAGACAGCCTCATCCTACTGCAATCTGCTGTCTCCAGTCGTACCTCCCAAGAACCAAGACCCTCCAAAATCCAGCTGGGTTTACAGATTTCTCTGAGCTGCACAGAAAAGAACCGCAGCTTGTCCCCTCAACGGGAAGCCTTCCCAAACCATTTAGAAAAGCCTTGGAACTACATGAATTTCAATCTAAAAGCAATATATATGCCATGAGAGCAGACTCCTATATTAAAAATGATAGTGCTACGTACTTCAAAACATCAAATAAACTAAGATTACTTCCTAGTACTTGCAATGAAGTGCTACAGTAAAGTAACTTCTCAAAGTAACAAAAAAAAAAATAGAAGCAGAGTTAGTGTTACATTTATGGCATCTTAACATACTTAGTGGTAGGAGTAAATGTTTAACTGCAGCAGTGAATTTAAGAGTCAGACCTCCCTAAGAAACTCTCAGAGTGAAAGAATGTGCTGCTTATGAAGAGTTTATCTGTTAAAGAAATGTTTTTGTCATGCAGGGTGAGGTTCTGGCCCCAAGAAATCAACAGCAAAAACCCTATGACCTGATCAGGTCACTCAGTACTTTACTCTGTTTCATCACTCTTAACCTTTGTCTGAAGTGGAGATGCATATTTTCCCATCGCCCAAACCTCCAAGTAATCAGTCAAGTTTTCATGTTATAACACCTCCACCTCCCCACCCCCCCCCCCCCCCCCCAAAAAAAAAATAAGATGCAGAGACTCAAGTAAATGTAGGCACACATATAGTGATATTCTCAGGAATATTTTCATTAAGCTCCAAGAGAGATTTACCTTCCAGGTATAAATAATTTTTCCATTTCTTTCAACATTTACAACATAGAGTGCTGATGAATTCTCAGAAGTATCTGAAATAAGTATCAAAAGGCACAAGATTTTCACTTGAGTTAGTTTATCATACATATGCACAATTTAAGCAAAGGTATTAAGTACGTTTTTACATATAAATACTTATTTGTACATGCCAAAATTACCACCTTCTGTAAAGACAGACAGAATATTTCTTAGACTATGATTTAAATCTCATAAACTTCAAAACAAAATAGGTAAGGTTTCAAAGCACACAGAAAATAATTACATTTCTAAATTCCTACCTCCTCATTACAATTGTGATTCTAAATTGCCACAATCTTTTCTGATGAAAATAGAATGTGATTACTCAGTGGTTTACACTCCCAGAAAACAAAAAATGCATTTATCCCTTACACACATGATTCAAACGGTTAAGTTGTGCTCCAACCCTCAGAACACTACAGGGAGACAGAACTAAGCATGAGAAAAAGCGTCACTTGTCCCAGCCACCCCCTCAGCCTCCCAAAGGAATACCTGGAAATAAACCACATCTTCAGAGATTAGTTCTACAGCAACAAGACCCACAAGATCAAACAAAACATATATGCAATATATTTACAGCTACAAGGGAATTAAGCAACGCAGGACAAGAAAACATTGGGGAGGAGGAGGAGGAAAATACACTCCACATGCCAGAAACGCATCTTTTCCTGATTCTGCGTTCTCTTTTCTAATCACTGCAGGCACTAAACATTTATTGATCCCAGATTGAACGTTCATTAGAAGAATGAATTTTGCTCTTAATAAGCTTGAGAGCTGCAGGATTGGCCCCAGTTTTAAGATACAGGTAGCTCGGTAAGCATGAACAAGAACTCTCCACAACTCCTGGCAAGCTTTTAGGCAAGTTCAACGCTGCTTACTTCAGTTATCACTGTGCCTGGACAGGAGTAAGCAGCATGAAACTTAGTTTCACGAATCTGATACTACAAATTAGCTTGTACAGCTTGTGGTGACAAGAAAAAAAGTGTTTAGAAATATCAGAGGCAAATAATTTTGTTGTGGGAGGGCAAAAAAAAAATCCTTACGTGCATAAAACACACCACTTTCTCCTGGTTTCAGATCACTCAAAGTACACAACAATACCACTATGCTAAGGTTAGCCAGTGACAACTGAGAAAGTCTCAGCTAACCATACATTCCACTCTTCTTTTAGCAGAAACTTCCCAGAATTTAGCAACCACCACAAACTTTTCAAGATTACAACATCCTCTACGCAAATCACACCTCTCTCACAGAATACTTTCTCAGAATAAGATTTAGCTAGAGAAGAAGGTCCATGAGAAACCTCTGTCCCAATGAATTTCTTGATTTTCCAACATAGAGATCTTAAAGATGTTGAAAAAGCTGTGTTTGGGAAACAAATATAATGTCACTGTACATTGTCGGTGGGAATACGTAGCCAAAGAAGAAGTGGCAACCATCCCTGCCCTTGGGAAATCCTGCAGTAAAACTTTGCATGTAGAATTAACACTTCTTCCTCATCTCCACAGCTTAGACTAGCAGATGAAGGGCTGAAAAAAAAAAAAAAAGAAAAGAAAAAGAAAAACCAACCCAACCTGCCTGCCCAGCAAACAACTCTTATCAACATACTCAGGAGAATGCAGTTTGATTTCCTGAAGGCCATTATACGCAGCTCATACAAAAATAAATGGAAGAGAGAACAAGGCTGGTTCTCTTCACTTACCACTTCCCTCCCTTGATCATAGCTACTGCCAGCTCCCATGCCATTAGAAATTCTCACACACTACCAAGGGCTTTCAAATAAAGGGCAGTAAATAAAATAATATATATGTACAGCATCTGAAGTTACTGACACAAAAGCATCTGGGCTCCTAAAAATGACTTGCTTTCTGTGAATAGGTATTTCTTTGATGCTTAAATTAATCTTTACAAATTCCCACCTCTCACCTGCACGTTCCTAAAAAGCGAGCATCACACTAGGGGAGGGAAAAAGTCTGCATACAGAGAAGTTAAAACGCAATACAGAGAAGTTAGTACTGGATCAGATACGCCTTCCAATCTAAATTCTGATTCTGCATTATCAGGCTCATTTACTGAACAAAAAGCTTGCATTACATTTTAGAAAGCTTGAAATGATTGTCCCTTCCCCAAACACAAGTCAGCACCCTTCTGGTATTTTTATGACATGGATGCATAGGTGAATTGATTATGTTACAAGATTTTCAGAATTTTACCTCAAAACCCTTCAGGGGATAGCACACTGACTGTTCTTCAGTAAACTGTCTTGTATACGTGAAATAACTTTTAACAGATTTCATCAGAGACAGCCTGGGAATTAACTTTGTTTTTATAAAACCAAAAAAAAAAGATGATAGTTTCTGATTTACAAAAAAGAAGCTCCAAAGAAGTATTTGATAACAGCCCCGTAACACGTGAAGCAGGTTAGTTAATTAAAAGCAACCAAAGGACTTGAGGTTTTGAGTTCTCGCCATGGCGCATCAACCACCATCTATTTCTATTGAAGTAATTGTTGTTATGGGGTTTAAATTCTCTCTTTTAGACTACAGTTTCCATCAGTTTTTTAAAAACAGCGCTGAACTGACTTCCCTGCAGATGAATGAGAACAAACACAAGTGAAAAACCACAGGGCCAAGCATACAGTGGGGTCATTCTTGTTTTTTTTTCCAACCACCACTACACCAAGCGCTCGCTAATTTCACTACTGCTCTATGGCGTGACACCCAACGCTACCTAATTTTAATCAGCACTCCTTCACGAAGCAGACGAAAGTGTTGCTTTTTATTATTTATTTTTGGCTAGGGGGTTTAGAGACTCCTGTGGGGCTGCGGAGACTCCTCAGAAAGCGTAGTAGGGTGGGAGAGGCGGACAGACTAAAGAATCTTTTTTTGAGAAAAAGCGTGAGGAAGAAGAAATCAGTTGTGAGGCGCAGAAGAGCTTTGGGGATGTGAAAAGCGCCCTGAAGCCCCCAAATCTGTCGCCCCCCCAGCTGCACGCACCCGCGGGCGGAGCCCCCCACAGCGAGGCTGGGCTCGCCCTGCCCTGCCCCGGCCGGGGGCAGCCCAACGCCGCCGCCATTACCCGCGCCGGGGAGGGAAGGGGGGAAGGAAGGAGGGAGGGAAAGAGGAAAGGCCGGGGCTCTCCTCGGCGCCCCCCGCCGCGGCGTTACCTAGAGCCGCAGCCCAACCCCGCTCGGCCAGCCAGGGCCCCACATCCCTCTGCAGGTCGAACTCGGCCGCCAGGTGAAGGAACATGGCGGCGGCGGCGCCTCCTCACGCCGCCATCGGGCGGCCCCGTTCCCCCCCCCCTTGCTCCGGCCTTGCCGCTGCCCGCTTCGCCCAGGCGGCTTCTTGTTGGGGCGGCCGCCGCCATGGGCCTGCCCCTCGGGGCAGCTCGGAGCGCATTGGGCCCGGCTGGTGTCGCTCAGCCGCCGGCCCGCCTCGCTCCGGCCCCCTCCGTGCTGCGGGGCACGGCGGGGAGAGGAGCTGCGGAGCCTGCTGCGCCCCGGCTGCCGTGGGGGTGTGGGTTCAGGTGGACCCGCAGGCTGTCGTTTGTCTGTCGGAGCTGTGGAGCTGGAGGAAATGCTCCTCCCGACGCGTATCTCTGCTGTTTGTAAGCTTGGCTGACTCACAGCGCCTTGAGGAATTGCCTGTGTAGTCAAAGTGTCAAAGCGAAGGCAGCTGGTGGCCGCTGGTTAAAAGGCCTGGGTCATCGGTTGCCAGTCTCACATTCAGCTTAGACGTGTTAGACATCTTCCATTAACAGTCCCTGTTTTCCCAGGTTGCACATTGCAGTTGTTCGTCAGTCAGGCTGAGTCTCTACAAACGGCATTTGCAGCCCAGCTCGGACCTCAGGATGTCCTCTCAGCCCAGGCCTGGCCTGATCCGGCTGTTCATCCACCTTGAAATCGTGAAATAGCAAAGGAGGTAAAGCTTACCGTGAACTTAAGGACTTTTTTTTTTTTAAGCGTTTGAAAATACTTGCAGTGCTGATAAGATGCTGCTTCGTGGCTATCTATAGCACGCCTGTAATTACCATTTCCCTTCTGATGCCGTCTGATGTCAGCAGCTAAAAGTGGCAGAAAAGTGGATGGGCTGTAATAGCGCACACCAAACTACCGTACTGCAAGTACAGAACAGCTTGAACCAGTTCTAAGAGGTAATCCAGTACCAAGTTTTTTCTTCCTTGCTAAGCTTTGGAGCTATGTAAAGGCCAGATCAGAATCTGGTACAACTGCAAAGTCCAGCTGAGAGGCAATTTGACAATCAGCTGCAAAGCAAAAGTGCTTTCTCTCAAATTCTCTTGGCTACTTTTACAAGTTTATCATAACTTTCATAATCATCATTTTTCTTAGAGCTCATTGGATCAAGTGATTGTGCAAGAATCTGGAATATTTATTTCAGAGACAGAGGCAGAAAACAGAGATAAGATCCCAAATGGATGCATTTTCTAAGAGATGAGGTAGGGATAATTCATGATTATGAGTATTTGGAGTTGACTCAAAAAGATTTGGAGTTGATTCAAAAAGAGAAGCAAGCAAAGGAGGGAAGCCAAGCCAAAGAAATGACTGATTCTCTAACTATGTGCAAAAAGGGAAATTTTCACATGGAGAAAATCTCCTGTGCCCAGAGCTACAGAGTTCAGTTAAGGCTAGGATGAGGCCAACTGGCAGAATTTTACATTGTCCTACCATAAAGCAAAAAATGTGGAGGTGTGTACCTATAACAGTAGGCTCTCCAAATGCAAAGCAAAAAGAAAGAAAATCAAATATAGCTGCCCGGTCTGATGGTCCTTCTTTGAAAGAAGGAAAAAAAAACTGTCACAGTTCTCTTGTTTCAAAATCAACTGTGTCACTTAGTACAGTTTTTGAAAGACAGCCCACATAGTTGATGGATGAATTATTCTCTAATGTTTACAGACAGAATCATATGATGATGCTGTTCTTCTAAGAAGAATATCTTGTGCAATATGTGAAAGGCCTTTCAGTAGGAGTTAACCAGAGTAACTGCCGGCTCTGCCATGGAACTTAAGCTGGTCAACGCAATTAAAGGAAAATGAAAATGTTCTCATATGATGTAAGCTGGTGAGTAGCTATACAGACGAGTGGGTGTGGCGGAGATCTGTTCAGTCTTGGCATGTGCATAGCATCTCTGATATTCGTCCCTGAAACCAAGGCAAGAGAAGCTCTCTCAGAAGTTTCCCTGTCTTTTCAGTGAGAAGGAGGAGGAAGTGGTAGCTTGACGGATGAAAAGATTTGAGAAACAGGAAAGGATGAGGTGATACATGACTGTCAGGGTTCAGAGACACAGGAACATAAGAAAAGCAACCAAGTAGAGCTGGGGAAGACATTACCAACAGGAGCTGAAGGAATTGATAGGAGCACAGAGCCAGAACAGAAGGGACAGGAAATCTGGAAAGACAAGACAGAGGTTTATAACCTGTGTAGAAATGAAGTCAGATAGTCTTCACAGAACTGAGGTTGGGATTCCTGAGCTCTTCTGTTGTCCAGCAAATTATTTAAAATCCACTGTTCTCCAGTGGCTTATCCGTATAAAAAGATATTACCTCTGCCAGTTGTTTTGGTTCCAGTGGTAGAGGTATGTGACTCTTAAATATCCAGCACTGCTGATGACTCTTGGAAAGTGCTTGGGAATTTCATTTTGATTCCATTAAGTAATTAGCTGTGCTTTTTGTTCTTCCTCAAAAAAAAAAAATACAGAAACTTATATTAAAAAAAATGATAATAAAACCATTTTTGGTTCAGATAACAGTCTCATTTGTTATATCTTCTTTCAGTTCTAAAACCTGATCCACCCTATGAACAAAATAAAAGTGAAATATTAAGGAACAAGAATTGCATACTACAAGATGAATGATATTTCAAAGACAGCTATCTAGTATGAACAGCGTATTTGGCAATTTCTTATTTCTGAGAGCTTAACTTTGTCATTGTAATTTACAGTCATGACGTACATTAGGAATACCTATATCTGCATTTAGTTCCTGAAAATATATTTAATAAATAACATTTTTTTTGCCTGCCTGTGTGTTTGTCTAATACAGATAATACTAGAAACATTTCCAATCAAATAAATGAGCTTTACAGTAAATGCAGAAAGTGATGCAATTTCTGAATTAACTCTTACAGTCAGATTTTTTTAAACTATCATAAAAAAGATTATAAAATGTTGACAACTGGTTTCAGCATTAACCTTAAAGTGAAACTCAGAGTGCCTATTTTATTAACATGTACAAGTTACCCCATCTTTCAAGAAACAACAGACAATAGCAGATTTGGGGTTTCACAGTCTGACACTTAAGGTGCGGCAGAGCAAACAAACTGTCCTGCATGAGAATTTGCAATGACACAAAGGAAACTGAATCTGCTCCTGCTCTTTCTCCTCAAGATATTCACTAAGTGTTTGCTACAGCAGCTGTCACCTGAATAGTGCCAAATACTTCTAACTGGGATGGTGTTTCTTCTTTCTCTTCCTGTGTTCCTATTGTTATCTGCTGTTTTTATTTTCTCACTTCCACCTTTAATGTTCAATGCAAATACCCATTTCCTTCACAACTGCAAAAAAATAGTTCACAGATTTAGATCTCATTCTATAAAACTCATGATTCCCTGAACTGACAGTCTGGCTCTACATGTTATAGGCCATGTCTGCAGAACCAAATATCCAGGCTGAATTCCTAGAAGCACAACACATTCCTCAGAAACCACAGAACTGACTCATTCGGCATACTTCAAGTAATAGTGCAGTTTAAAATACCACCTCAATCTACAAACAGTAAATTAAAAGCTTGATGAAAAAGTCTTAAACATCTAAAAAAAAAAAAAACACAAAACAAAAAAAAAAACCTTACATTTACTTCAGCAGGTTTTGAATTAAGACAGAGGTCCTGATGTAGTCTTGAAAAAAAAAAAAAGAAAAAAAAGAAAAAACAGCATACTCATCTGTGCCAAGTGAAATTAGTGTTATAAGCCATTTCTGATTTTTGCTTCCTTTTTGCTTACATCATGAAATCAAATCATGAATTTCACTTTCTATTTATATTTTGTTTCCCTTTCTGATGATCATAGTTTAGGTTTGAGACTAAAGCTGTGTGTAGGCACAGGAGCCAACCCTGATGCAGCAACTTGCAGTATAGGGATGTGAAAATAAAGCTCTTAGAAAAAATTGACTGATTAGATTTTTCTACCTTTTTATTTTAAATCAGGAATCTGTTCCTATCTTATTAATGGGAGGATCTCCCTGGAATTTTTAGCTGAAGTGGATCTTGAACAGAATCAGGATTAATAAGTTTACCACCAGCAAGGGATGGCAGCCCTACTGATCATATTGTAACCAACATCAGGATATTCTGCCACTGACAAAAGTTGTTGTGCTAATTGCATATGTGCCTATCTTTATTCTACAAAAAGTTAATGTGGCAGGAATTACAAAATCATAACTTTAAGCAAGCGTGAGGTTGCTGTGGCATTGACTGCCAACTTGGCATTAACCCATGCAACATACTTTTTGGCTCTCAACAGAATAAAGATTCGTTCATGCCTATCATGGTGAGAAGAAAAAAACTATATATAAAGTCATAAATCATCGATGTGTTCCACATCAGAAAATTATACTTAAGACTTCTTATCTTAGTGGGAACCACCAGAACGTATATCTCAAATAATTATTTAAACTCATGGCAGCCTGGCAAACAGCTCATAACTGCTTTTGAAAGCGCTGCTTACCAAGGACAACCTCTTTTCCCACCACTCTAGCAACAGAGGATTTATTGTGATCTTGTCTAGACAGTTGTTTCCTTGAAGAATGTTTTCAACCAGTTGAAAACAGAAAATATAAATAAGTTGCTTTCCTGATGGAGGTGGTCAATATGTTTATTAAACACAAATAAGATGCAATTAGAAATCAGAATTTTTATAGTAAAAATAAAGGCCATAATTCAATGGTGGTATAGTAAAATATCTTTATTTCAGTGTGAGAATCACATCTTATTCAGTATCTTTAATCACAGAATATCAACATAAATCGGAGTAGTTTCTCTGAAGTCAGTCAGCATCCAACACAGACCCAGTGCTTCATGGACATGTCTTTTCTATGCTTTGTTTAATAATTAATCATACGATATAGTCTTTTAACTACTAATGAAAAAAAGATCTGTCTTGCTGTTCATGCTCATATTGAGCAGTACCTTATTCTTTAAACAGTTTCATTGAAGTCAATAACACTCTCAAGCCAATAACATCTTTCAAGTTGAGGAGACTTCAAAAACAATTAAGGTATTCCTCAAAGTGAGGGAGGGAAACAGACCAGGGCCAAACGCAATCTGTGGCTGTATCCCAAGTGGCCTTTTTGTTTCCGCCAGTTCTCTCTTCGTGGCCCAGGCTCTAAGGCTCCTTTGTTCTTTTCACAGAATAACCCCTACTAGCTCTGATGAAAGCTCTACGAACACACATGGTCTCAACAGCTGTTGAAGGAACTCTTTGCTCTGTGTTTATTCTTCCAGCTACAGCCTCATTAGGACTAGCCAGTAGTGTTTTGAAACTTGCTCTTTTTTCCTTTGTGATCTTTCAGCTTTGACTTCATTTTGCATTGTAAGAGAACACTGTCAATACTCTGCAACAGATTCACTACTGTTTAAGGAAGAGATATAATAATGCATTTATCAGCAGATCAATTCCAATTCATTTTTAGATGTGCTTTCATTTTCAGTGTTGTGTTTATTAAAAAAATATATATATATATATTTAATACAAATGCATTCTTTCAAAATGCAAGGCTACAGCGTGGTACAGTGGAGACTACAGCCAGAGACAGCACAGGATGAATGCATCAGTTGAATTTCATCTTATTGAGCTTCAACAGTCTCGAAAACAGGATTCTAGTATGACTTCTTTGTCTAGGCTCCTGCTAGTTAATGAAAAAATATAAGAACCCCAGAGGGCAATGGAAAGGTTGGACGTGGTGCTTAGGGGCATGGTTTAGCGGGTGACGTTGGTAGTAGGGTGATGATTGGACCAGATGATCTTGAAGGTCTTTTCCAACCTTAATGATTCTATGATACAGCCTAGGTTTGGCACTTATTTTAAGGCTCATTTTACAAATCCAACCCAATTGTGGTTGCTGGGCCTCGTCTCCCCTCCCATCTGCAGTCATGCCTACCAGCAATGTGCAGCTGGAGGCCTGGAGGAAAGCGGGACTGTCCCTTCCAGTGTCTGCCTGCAATTAGATCTCATGTAGCATGCTATGAGAAGAGGCCCTGAGGGTGTGGTTTGATGAGCAGCTGATCTAACAACTCCTGACCGTTGAGAGGATGGTGTCAGACTTCCCCTAGCTTGATTTTTTTCCCCTACCCTCATCCCCAGGTCATCCCATCTCCATGTTTGCCAGCTCTGCTGTACATATGACACCTGTGATCCAGCTCTACTCATGAACCCACATAAAATCTATTGACTTTTTTTTAAAATGATTTTGTTTTCTGCCGGGTGATTAAGGTGTCTCAGGTCACAGAGGGTTTTTACACGTGCCAGAGCCATTGCAAAAGGAAGTGGTGGTAACGTGGTGCTGGCAGCAGGAAGGGGAACAGAACTGAAGACCTCCCTGTATTGGCAGCAGTGAGGTGTTTGACCTGCACGGCTCATTCAGAGCCTTTGCTGTAGTCTGACAAACATTTTCCTCCAGCTCTCAGGTTGAACAAAACAGTCATTTTTCCCCAGCATTGCTCTTCTCCGTTGCCCATCCACCACAGGCATAGTTTCCAGACCAGAGAAGTGATCCCACTGAAAAACAACCCTGAGGAGAGAAAGCAGGTGTTAGGAGGGACTGGTGTCAGTAAAATCACCTACCCACCAAGTTTACTGAACCCTTACACCCACAATAATGAGGATACTGTACAGAGGTGGGAACAAACCACTCATGGTGGGCAAAGGCCCTTGGCGCCCCTGCTCTTCCCGGTTTTGGGGCGCAGTTAGGCCTGCTTCAGCTTCTGCTGGCCTGAGCGTGGGGTTACTTGTCTGGGGGGGCACCTGCTTCTCTCCACTTACAGTAAGAGGAGTCTTACATCAGCTCTGAGCTGATATAAGTCAGGTGTGAAAATCCCATTCTTAGAGTCATTTGCCTGATTTCCTGTTTCCGCTGGAATCCACAGAAGCCACTAGTTTTTAATACCTTATTTGTATGTTGTAACAACCTTTCCTTTGATAAAGTACAACACTCCAAATACATTCAAATTATTCTCTCAAAATCTGAATACATTTCCCTGGCACGTCCTAAAAATATCTCTTATTTATTGTACACATTAGTTCCAAACAAATGTCACATTAATAAACAGAGAGAGTTAGGGAGGTGTACTTCGTTAGTCACACAGTAGTGTTTTTTTTTTCCAAAATACTTTCAGAATTCAATCTGACTCCTTTTGACAATGAACTATTTATAGGATCTATAAGGGCCTTATCCTCCAGCCCTGACTCAGCCAAAACTCACCACTGACCTTGACCTCCCGCAGTCTATTCTTATAGCCTTGCTCATGTGAGGAGCTTTTATTCACTGACCTGGCTTGGGGAGTGTATTCTCATCAGTATGATGTTGCAGGCTTTATGCCAGCTCAGTTGGAGTTGGTATAAATGTCACAGAATCGAGTCCTAAGGATGCATATATTGTTTTTACAATGTTACAAACACAAAGACAAGGGAAAAATATGCAGCTTGGTTCTGCTTCCAGTGCCACAATAAACTGAGTGCACTTATATTAGGTTTTTACATCTATAAGTGAAATCCTTTAATTCTCCTTATTTTGAGAGAGAGTTCATTTATTTTCAGAAGAAAGCCATCACCAAGTTTCTGAATCATAAGAATTATTACTAAGGAAAGTAGTTGTTTTTTTTCCTCAACAAGACATAATTGTTTTTAAGTTGAATGTTGTTGCAGTGTTAGGTGATTACACCAGCTCAATATGACAATAACGAACTGTGTTATTTGATGTCATAGTTATGTCAATATTTCCACCCATTGGGAAGAGACAAATCTTCTGGAGAATTAGAAAATTAACTTAAATTATGAGCATTCATAACAGCCTATGATTATAACTGTTTTAAAATGCTGTGCAGTCATGAATTAGCCAGTCAATCACAAATAACATTGTTGGACATTTCTGTCATATTGGGTTAGCTCAGTGATCTAGCTACACTGGTATCATAGGCATGGATACTATTAGGTGTTAAAGGAGAAGATGCAAAAAATCCTTAATATACAGAAATAAAACCTCTTGATCTATAACTACTGTTGTTGTCCCTAACAACTTTTTTTTTTTCTTGTTCTGATGCAGGTCGATACCTTTTTTGAAGCAAATTTTTTGTCATTAGTGGAGCTGGGTAGCAAGGTGAATCTGTATCAAAAATACTTTCATCAGTCTACTATCTTTCAGTTTGTTTGAATGACTCTTCCATTTATAAAGATGCTAAATAGATAAAGTTGATGTGTCCTCTTTCCAAAATATATTAATATTATGTTACATACCTCTTTCATTTCCTTATTTTCTCCTCCCCTAAGTACCTAAAGTAAGTCCCTAAGGGGGGACTCCCCTTTACTTAAAGTAAGTCCCCTAAGTACCTAACTAAGTTTAGGGAACTTACTAACTAACTAAACTAAGTACCTCCCCTAAACTAGGTAGTAGCATTTCATTCTACTGTAGTTGCCTTCCTCTATGTACTTGATCACTGTAATAGCAATGCACCTTCTTTGAGGTTATCTTGGAGATCATGTAGAAGGTGCTTACAGGACATATATAGCTTAGCATCCTTCCCCCTCTTGTTTCTTTTTTTAGCTTCACACACGGAGTGTAATTGTCACAACTCAATTTTACAAAAAAGTCTTGCAGGCACATACGTGTTTCCTTTTTTTTGGAGGTCCACTAACAATAAGGACATGGTCAGAAAGGACCACGTCAGCTATTTTGGAAGCTGAACTTCAGCTTTTTTCTCTTCCAAGAGCAGGCCACGGCCATGGTGGAAGGCAGCCCATGTCTGCCTCCATTACTGGGATCAGAGGAGAAGGCTCCCTTACTGTACCCCAAGACAGTTCTTGTCAGCCAATATTTAGCAAGTTTGATACTCCCAAGCAGTATCTACAAGGGTGCTTGCTTACTTATCAGTTGTATGAAGGCTCCATGGCAATAAACACTAATTTTAGAACTGGATTAGCTCTTCCACTTGTTCCAGCTCACTTATGTAGTCCTCAGGTATAATAGCAAACACCATCGAGTCCAATGTTCTAGAAGAAGCAGTTTTCATGCCTTGTCATTTCCTTTCTTTTTTTTCTTTTCCTTTCTTTTTTTTTTTTTTTTTAGCTTCTTTCCCTTCATTTCGGGACACTGCTGCCATAGATGTCTGTGCCAAGTTCCCTACAAGCACAGACTGGCCAGCCTCCTCTCTCGTCTTTTCTCCTGCACTCCATTCCTTGTTCTTTCAGAAGCAGTCAATCCCGACAGTGTCAGGGAAAGGTGCAAGAAGCCCTGCAGTTGTCAACTAAAGATATTCTGCACTTGCTTTAGAAGTTAGGTTTCATCCTGATCTCTAAATAGTCAGAGACAGATTTATGGCTCAAAGTTGAACATTTAATATTGCAAGGTATTCAGACTAATTAGCACTCTGTATCTTTGTGTAATCCATAAAAATGTTTAATTCCTTTTTAAATTTTGGCCTCAGTGATCTTTTTTATCCACAGTCTAATTAGTGAGTACATGTGAAGTAAGAAAGAAGTAAGAAAGAGAATTATTTAAGAAACTACCATCATTTAATTTCTTTGAATTAAATTCAAACTCCTGCCCTATCTTTCCTATGGTACTTTTTAGTCTTCCGTGTTCTTTTCTTTTCTAAGTTAAACACAATTAATCTTTTCAATTTGTCTTCTGACAAGATGCTTTCATGCTCTGGATCATTCTTATAGCCTTTCCTGGATAACTTCTGAAGAAAGACTTTGAAAGACTTTCTTTAAAAAACAGAAATAAGGTATAGGCATGTGTTTTTCCATTTCATCATCACTCTCAGATGATAAGGAGCATGGTTTTCCTTCAGATAGGCAGAGCTGTTTGTCCTATCATGCCATGGGTAGGCCTTTTATAAGTCTGTCATTAGACAGTGTCAACCACCTGACCTTGTCATAAAGACTTTCATTGTATTCTAGAAACCCTTTTTAATGTTAATTTTGTAGATACATACATGTGCTCCACTACAGACTGGTGATACTATTAGACAATTAGGCAATTTAAATGAGAAAGATTGTATGTTAACTCATGAACATTTTCATTCTTAAAGTGCATTTGGATGTATCCTGCTGGTTTCCGATTTAAAATTTATCAGTTTATATTAACATCTATGTTATTTACTCTGTATTCCTCCTGGTGTTGCCTTAATTTTATTTCAAATAAAAGTGATTTCAGCCAATGTTCTCTTCTGGAAAAAAGGCTAAATGGGGGTGATTATTTGTGTTGCATAAAACCTCAGATTAACTGTGCTAGGTTAGATAAAAGGTCCATCTATCCAGCATCTTGCCTCTTGACATTGACCAGTCTGAGATGCTAAGAGAAAGCATATATAAAAACAGAAAAGGTTATGTTTTCTTCTGTTGTAACTCTTTCAGATTAGAAAAAATGTGGATCAAAACAATCTGGAAGTTATTGATTCTTTTAGCATCCAGAAAATCCTGTGACAATTAGTTTCATGGTGGGGTAAATGGGATAAAGTACATCTGTGTTTTCAATTCTCCTGCCTCATGATTCTGCTTGCTGTACTCTAGTTTTTACTTTAAGAAAAATAGAGCATAGTCGCACTCTAATCAGGATTTTATATGTATTTATCATGTTTACCTTCCCTATCATCTTTCTTTTAAAGCAAGGAGTCTGTTTAATGTCTCCATAGAAAACCTATCCTCTACCTCATATCATCCTTATTATGCCTCTCCATGCTTTTCTATGACTGCATATTATACAGAGTCTTTATTCTTTGTAATTGTTTTTTATTTTGCTGGGAGGCTCATGGATCCACAATTTGTATCTTTAATATTGTAATAAGATTCCCTGTAATTTGTCTTATGGCACTACTTATTTGCTTGTCAAATTCTTTCTTGGCTTTTCTAATTTTCATTTTCTACTTTACTTTCCATGAGTATCTCCTATGAAGGCATGTAAATGAGTGGCTTGCGTTTCACAGGCACAAAACCCATCTAAGGTTAATTATCAATTGCAGATCACATGTTGCTTTTGTGCTGCAGTTCCTGTGTTTGTCAGGAACTGGCAGGAACTGAAACGTAGCACTTGTCTAGGACAGCAGACTGGTGGGGACAGCAAAATCTCTAGAGAAGCAGACTGCACTTGGTGCCCTCCACACTAAAGGCTTCAGAATATCGAGAGAACTGTTTTGCTCGACCCCAGTAGGAAGGTCCATAGCTTCAGTACTTGCCAAGCCCATTTTCCTACCTGTTTGTTGCACAGGAGGAAGAGTGGTAACACAAACCTGCTGTGCCTGGTGCTGGCACACAACCAGTAGGTTCTTGGTATGGGGAGCAAGAAGCTTGCTTAGCTTTTGTGCTCTCAATTTTTCAAGGACCTCAGCTGAGATGCTCTGGTCTCCTTCCTGCACTGAGCCTAAAGAGATTAGCTGCTGAGTTTTGTCTCCCATATTGTGCAGAGCGAATGCTTCTGCACTATTTTATTTGAAGGACTCCATGAATAATAGCCTCAAGGGATGTTCCCAGGCTGGAAAAAAAATTACAACAAAAAATGTAAATACACCTTTTAAAAAAGCAGTTTGAATTATTTAGGAGCTAAAAGCGCCAAAGAGTGTCTTAATTCTAATTAGCTGATTGTTGGGTGACTTCACTCTGAAGTAAGGTTACAGTTGTTAGGGTACCATAAAGACTATTGTAATAATAGTAATAAATGCTATTGTAATTCAGTATAATAGCATAAATGCTATTGTAATTCAGTAGTAATAGTAGTAGTAGTAGCAGTAGTAGTAGTAGTATTTCTCCTGTATCTAACCTGAAATCTGAATGTTCTGGGCTTCAAAAAACTTTCATTTTTTTTGTAATTACCTGATATTCTACTTTATTCTATACTTTAATTACTGGTACTTGCTCTCAACATTAACTACATATTTTCAGTTTATATGTCAGTGGCATCACTGGCATTCCTTCTTCCAAAAAATCAAGCAATGATAGTTTAAAAAAGAAAATTTATATTTTTTCAAAAACCACCTACCAATATTAGTCTCCTTTTCTAAAAATCTTTTCTATTTTTGGCTCTCAATGTTAAGGTCAGCTTCATAGGTCATTTTAAATATCAGTACCTCTCAGTTTGCCTGAACTAAAACCAGTGAAGTCAGTGGAAAGTAACACAGCCTGCTGCTGGTCTGCTGTTTGTCATTTCTGGAAAGGTTTGAAGCTGTTTGATGTATGGAAAGTTTGCAAAGGAGTAACCGTTCTTAAAATCAAGCTGGAGCTAGAAAGTTTGTTGTTTTCCGCACAGAACAACCTGATGAAGTCACTACAGAGGGCGGGCTGCATCCTGCAGAGCCACGCCGCCAGCCCACGGATCAGGCTGGGCTCACGCAACCAAGAGATGATCTAAAGAGCAGAGTTTGTAGCTCTCAAATGAGTAAGAAGCTAATAATCGTGGGTATTGCATTTCAGACTTTTATTCTGTGTCATTTTATCTAGAGAAGGGATCCCCAGGGCATCACGTTCCCCAGGCCACAGAGATCCTTCCAGTGCTTTGTTCTAGATGGGAGGTCTGGAACGCCAGCGCTTCTCCAGAAGCATCCCTGAGATTTAAGGGGATGAGTGTGAGGAGGAAGGCTTTATCTTCTCTGGTGGAGACTACAAAGGAAATTCTAAAAACGTAGCCAACTTTGATGAAAACATCCAGGCAGTTGAGAATTACCTAAGAAACTAAACTTCTGAAACCGTTTAGTCAATGGAGGAGGAAAGGAAAGAGTTGTTCCCTCACAGGGGCTTTTTAACCACTTGTCCTATAACACAAGGCCATGCAAGCAATGTGTGTGAATAATGAACTAGCAAAACAATTACAATCACGTGTGGGGCCTGCTGCTGAACTGAACTGGGCTCAGTAGTCTGCTGGGGGAATGGTGTTGCAAAGGTGGGGGAAATCTCACTCTTCCTGGTTCATTGGGATTGGACTAGATGGGGGTATAAATGGTGCTGAAGCAGAAAAACACAGGAACTACTACTGGGCCTGAGAGATAAAACTGCAAATTTTAGCACAAATGTGCATGTGTAAGACATGTATCATTTTTGCTTAAAAGAGAGTATTTTCGAACAGTAAGAGGTAGATATATTAGGATCTGCAAATACCACAGTATCTTCTATTTTTATTTGTCTAACAGTGAAGACAAAGTCATAGCAACGTATCTTATTGGTCTCAGGCTGTCTCAGATGCTATTACCCCACAAGTATATATAGTTGAACCTACAAGGAGTTACATTTTACAGCATGCATTTTAAATACCATAATCAGATCTTTGGGTAGATTTTCACCTTTCCCAACCCATCTAGACTACGAGATAAATGTAAAGTGAATTAGAGGCAAGTATTAAAGTCTTGGCAGTAGTCAATGAACGAGTCAGGAATGTGCCCCTGTGGCCATGAAGGCCAACGGTGCCCTGGGGTGCATTTGGAAGAGCACTGCCAGCAGGCCGAGGGAGGCGATCCTCCCGCTCTGCTCAGCCCTGGTGAGGCCTCACCGGGAGCATTGTGTCCAGTTCTGGGCTCCCCAGTACAAGAAGGACGTGGAGCTGTTGGAGTGAGTCCAGAGGAGGGCTACGAAATGATCAGGGGACTGGAGCACCCGTCAGGATGGCAGATGAGGAGAGGCTGAGAGAGGTGGGCCTGCTTAACTCAGAGAAGGCTGAGGGGAGATCTAATTAATGTGTACAAATAACTGAATGGAGGGTGTTGAGAGGATGGGGACAGACTTTTCAGTGGTGCCCAGCGACAAGACAAGAGGCAATGGGCACAAACAGAAGCACAGGTGGTTCTGGCTGAGTATGAGAAAACACTTTACTGTGAGGGTGACAGAGCACTGGCACAGGCTGCCCGGAGAGGTTGTGGAGTCTCCTTCTCCGGAGATATTCAAAACCTGCCTGGATGCCACCCTGTGTAGTGTGCTCTTGGTGACCCTGCTTGGCAGGGGGGTTGGACTGGGTGATCTCCAGAGGTCCCTTCCAACCTCCACCATTCTGTGATTCTGTGAAATAGAACTAATAAATATAAAAGCTGGGAAAAAAACGGTGTGCAACAAAAATAAATTAACATGATTAGTGCGGCATCTTTAAACTTTTTTAATTGAAACAATGCAAGAATTAAAGTCGCTTAAGGCTTGTCTTCAGGCCAGGCTGACTGGAAAATGTTTCAACTTCAATAAACCACTGTTTGGTTTAGTCTAAAACTGGTAAGACGTGAAAAACTTCAACAAAACCTCATTTAAATATAGTAATGTCCAATTTCGGTAATGTAACATGTATAAACAAGATGTCCATCAATTTAGTTGGCAATTTTGAAAGATTTCCACTAAATAGTCTGCAATCCTCTGAAGCATTTGGGAACCACAAATACTATGCACTTATTTTGTCTGTTATTTAGAGAATAAATGTAGCTTACTTTCTGCTTTTTTTTTTTTTATGCTAGTTTTTTTTATTCCTGCTTCAGTGTGGTTGGTGCAGCTAACTTTTGCTGAGAGCTCAGCTAGAGTCTTTCATGCTCTTGGCTACTGTTTGTGCCTTTGACATGTGCTGAGGATTTACTGGTGTGAAACTGGAACGTAATTTGGTTTTGGTGTGAACCAGGATTTTACGTAATGTTTGTAATTTTTTGCATCCCATTTGCATATTTTCAGACTATACTTACGTGGAAAGTATGGGTGCACGTTTAAAAATCAGCCGTTAGCTCTCCGGAGTCTAGCTAGACAGGCAATTTTATGGGTGGGAATAAAATCAGGATTTAAGGGGAACGTTTGTGAAGTTTATCTGCTGCTTTTTGTTGTTGTCATTTCCTCTAAATTAGAATAGCTGAGCATTTTCAAATGTGTCATTCCAGCTCTCAGTTTCTAATTTTACAACATAAAGTGGTCAAGACTGTATTCAACTCAAGAGTTTGGAGTTTTACAGGTGGTCGTAATTTGTACCATGAAAAATACATGTGAAAGCTAAAGCTGCAAATTTGCAAAAGCTGAAGAAATCAAAAGTTAGGTTTATACACATCAAAGGAGTAGCACCACTGGGGCTGAGCTGTGGCTAGTCAAAAGGCTTTGACCTGTCTAAAGGGGTGATAAGACAAAATGGCTGCAAAAAGGCAGCTGTTTTCAGTTTTGTTCATTTAGACCATTTATTTACCGGAACCGTAGGCAGTTAGCCATAAGGGTGGACAAAACAGGAATGTATTGTTCAAATGTTTATACAATCAAACAAAACAAGCAGAAACCCTTCAGCTGTTCTGTCCCACTTTGTAAAACTGCCCTCAAGTCCTGCAAAGACAGGGTGGTGTGAAATATGTTGAATTTACAACAAAATGTTCCCAGAGAAAATTCTGAGGGCATAAGCCACATTTCTGAAAATTGCAATGACTCAAATGACCTCTTGTTCTGACAACTGCAATTTTAAGCCTCTGCTGCTCAGATCTGTAATCAAGATAGGGGGAAAAAGAAACAGTGATGTGGGTAAAACAGACAGGACTGGATTGCATCAGAATATGGTATTTGTTTTCTTGGCTGACCCAATATAATATGCAACTTGGAGATAAAGGTTAGGAAGAAAACTGTAAGGGCATTTCCTTTCTCTTAAGTTTATTCGCTTGTATAATTGTTTCAAGTTAGTTATTTATTTCCAGGATCATTTGCACTGCACCGATCTACAGACTGTTCTACTCCTGAGGAATCACAGCACAGAAAAGCTGGGTGGGATTTCAAGGGTCAGTGGTCCCCATTCCCCCACCCCCCCCCCATGCTGAGCTGTCCTAGACCACCTTCAATAAAAGTATACCCAACTGTTCTTAAAATCTGCAGGTTCTTAAAGACTTTCTCATCTATAGCTGTCTGAGCTAGCCTGTTTTGGTGCTTAGCAACCCTTTAGGCTAGAATTAGTTTGCTAATGTCTATACTAAATCTCCCATCCTATAAATTAAGCCAGTTATTTCATGTTTTTTCTTCTGTGGCCATGAATAAGAATTAACCATCTGTTCTTCATTTAAGGAGAGGTTGTTTCATTAAAAATATACATATATTTGCAGTTATTTAAATACATATTTTATATGATAAAATGCAATAATAGTGGTAGGATGAGGATTTTCTGTATTGGACCCAGCTACTCGTCTGTAGGCTCACTGTCCTTCCCCTGTGCCAGCCTACAAGCACTGCTTTGGGGTAAGAGAAGCCCTCCCTCCTGTAGGATGAACATATCCTGTATCTTCATGTGCTGGTGTAGCAATGAGCAACTTCAGTGACATTGTGCCCTGCTCTCAAGTTTCACACTAGTAGCAAAGACCTAGGGTGTAGGCAAATATCTGTGTTCAGTGAGTTTGTCTCAGGTGTCAGTTTTATCCCACACAGTAGCCGCTTACACAAGACTAACCTCAAAATGAGAGCCTGCCATTGCTTAAAATTATGGGATCCTGTAAGACCGCAGCAATGGCTTTGCAGATCAGGACAGAATTCGATTCAAGGTTTTAACCTCTTTAAAATACTTGTGAGGGCTAAAAGCTGTGTTATCATGTCAAGCTGGAGAAACTGAGCTCTGCTGAGTTAATCCTAAGTAACACCACTGCCTGCAAAAATGAGTGTGACAAGAAATGTGAAATGCTGTGTAAATGGTAGATATTAATGTTATATTGATTCCTCTACATGATGTGGATATTTTCTGGTGGTGGCAAAAAGTATTTACCCCAGCACCCAAGATCTTGTCTCAATGCAAGCTACAAACAGTGGCTCTGCCCAGTGGCCATAGTCATGATGCCCTTTGTTGTGGGGACCTGGTACAGGTGTTCAGGAGAGGAAGAGCTCAAGAGCAGCTCAGCAGAAGTAAAGTTTGGATATTTCTGCCTTCCTTTACATCCTCTGACAATAACACCTTTACACCACTTCAGTAGCAGTACCTTATACGTGTTTAAATGGTGGCCTTGACCACCGTATACATCCTTCCCTGGTATTACCTGAGATGTGACTAGAGCAGGCGCAAAGGGCAGACTTGCAAATTCTTTGTTCCCTTAGCCTTTCTGCAGCTCCAGACCTCCCTGATGAGATGTAACGTTGTATTCCTGAACATGAACTGAAGGGACCTAGACAAACAATCTTATTCATCGCTTTCATACAGTTTCACACAAATCGAAGTATTCTGTTTAAAATTCAATGGGATTTTTCCAGAAAATTCAAAGTAAGTGCATATTTCCATGTGGGTTGGAAGAACAGAAACAAAACAAAAATGTAAATAACTCCACATCTTGCAGTCAGTACTCTAATGGAAAACCCAGGCACTCTGTTTCCCAGTAAAATTTCTCAGTGCTAATTTTCCTGCAAACAAATTACTGCTTAGAGTACTAATGTGTCTTTTGCTACGACCTGTGAGACATGTTCTACTGTTTTACAATGTTCTTTTGTAGGTGTGATAGGAAACTATCCCATACATAAGATTACATTTCCAAAAGGGAAACTTTTTTTTTGATTTATGTGCCATTGTTCTTGCAATTTGAATTACATACAAAAATTAGGATGAAATTTTGTATTGTAAATTGGCTTTTAATGCACGAATTATAGTGCATACATGAAAGTTTGAAGTCTAAACATTGGGAAAATAGGCACATAAGAAGCATTTTTTGAATGAACTAATAGGGAGTTATGTGGAATAGGCAAAATATGTAAGGGTAGATAAAATGTCAGCCTTGACATTTTTGTCACTGCTCATTTAGATTTTTCAAACATGAAATGAGGTTCAATAAAATGCTAGGTCAGCTTTTCTTTTCTTTACTCTGAAGCAGCATTTTTAATACTTAAACAACATTTTTAATAGTTAAGCTTAGACATTTACTATGTAGGGAAAAATTGGTCATCTGTAGTCCTACCTTTAAACTGTAACTTTCAATAAAAGCTTTCCAGAGTAAAGACTTTGAGATTTGTTTCTCCCAAAACATGACATAGGATTCATGGAAAAAAATCTTACTGCTTGGAATGAGCTTTGCTTCTCAAAACAAACAAACTATGGGATGGTATAACTTTATTCTGTGCCTACTGCAGTAAGTAGGAAATCTGACATTAACAGACCAGAATCAACTGTGTAGTGAGTATTATAGCCAGTAATAAGCATTTTCTGCAGCACAATCTTGATTGCAAATATTTCTTTCCATCAAACACACAGTCACCAAACAATCTAAATGAATTAGAGCTCTTTGAAGTTGAAAAAAAACCCTCAAATGTGGGTTTTGAATTAGTTCCAAGCAGCCTCCAAGCCTATCTCTACAGTTAAACTTTTCTTTGGAGCTCTGCAAATGCGTTGTATTAATTTTTTATTAAAATTCTCTTGAGTCATTGTGCATACAATACAAAAGATGAAAAGATGTTTAATAAACAGATGTCTGGATGATAATCAAATATTAATAATCTTGCCTACATTTGTAATCGATAGAAGCTAGAGAAATGAAGCTTTGCAGGTGTGGTCACAGAAAGGCCATTGAGTAGAAAGCCCATATGAATAGATTGGTAGAAACTATACAATATAATACAAAAAAAAATCAACACATAGTTAAGATATGTTGGAGAAAAATCAACAAAACCTCTGTAGATGATAGGGTGTTTCACAAGGCTATTAGAGACGTTGCTTGTCAGACAAGCAATAGTTGTCCAGTGTTGTCACAGTATATTTATGTTTTCCAGATTTTAAAGCTGAGACTCCTCACCAAGCCTGTGAAAGAAACGGAGGTACCATACAATAAAAGAGAAAGTTCTCGTCAGGGTTCTTGACTTTCCGATGAAGGATGTTGTGAGCAGTCCCTGAAAGTATCTCTACTGAAATGGATACTGCTTGATAAACTAGTCATAAACACTCTCACACAGATCATGATGCTAAAGACTGAAAATAGTGAAGAATTATTCAAGATAGTTAAAGCTAAAGATGACAGCTGAAACTGCAAATACTGAGCAGCTAGGATAGCTTCTATATGAAGAAAGACAAAAAAGGTTTGGACTCACCAGCTTACAAAAAAAAAGTTTAAGGGATTTGAGAAAGAGCTCTAAGCTTGTGAATGCAGTGGAGGCTCGTCATCATTTTCTGTGGTACAGGGAATGAAATCAAATGAAATCCAATCAGGCTACAGATTTAAAATGAACAAAAGGATGTACTTTTCCACATAACATAATTACGTTGTGAAACTCAATAGCACAGGATGTTTTGGACATGAAATATATAGTGTCAAGAACAGAAGCTGGCAAGTTCACAGATATTGTTTCATAACTGTAGCACAGGAGGGTCAATATATGGACTAATGCAGGATCTCCTTCAGCTGCTAAGTGCCAGTGCCTGTGGAGGACCACACAATGGATGTGTCACCTCCTGCATTCGTTCCTGTAGCATCCACTTTTGGCCACCCCTACAGAGAGATTATAAGGGACATGGGCACAAACAGACTGTGATCTGACCAGCTGTGGCTGTTCCTACAAAAAAATGTAATATTTTATTCACTGAAATTCTAGAAATAAATACAATTAAATTAAATATATTTGCTGAAATTCAGTCTTTGGTCTCTCTGTACACAAATTACCAATAAAAAAAATAAAGAGGCATAAAAATAGGCAAATTGTTAATGTTAGGGCTTTTAGTGAGTCTCACTAACTGATCATTGTGCTGGGAGACCATTAACTATAGCACTGCCCACCTGTTGAATTTGAGGGGAGAAGAAAATGGAGAAGGATTTTAGTGTACACTGCCAGTAGTTGCATGCACACACACGTATATATCAGGTGCATTCAGCAGACCTATACGTTCTGCACTTAAACTGGATTCCTAATCCTTAGAGTTTTATCCTATTACAACTGACATCATTGGAAAAACTTCTTTATGTTCAACTATTTCTCCTGGTACAAAAAATAACCTGAAGATATCCTCTCTACTTGTCTCACAAGCAGTTGTTTAAAAATGTATAAAGTAAGATGTAGAGGCTTTTTAAAGCCTGGGTCATGAATCTTTCCTATTCAACTTGTAGACGTGAAATCTCTTCATGAGTGGAAGTCTACATTTAGTAACACACAATCCATTGCAAATGTAATCCACAATCCATTGCAAATGATAAACTCAAAGGGTGGCAAGAAGATAATAACTGAAAGTGTATTACCATAAACATTGCTGAAAGGTAGATTTCTTTCTGGGAAAAACATCTGACATCACTGGTAGGTCAAAATGAAGAAGTGTGCATTAGACAAGTATGTGGTGAGCAATGCGCACAAAAACGATAACAAAAGGAGTGAGAGGATGAAATACTTGGCATCCATAGGCCATAATCTATACCCAATTAAAAGAGGACATAATAACAGTATTCAAAAAATCCTACCTTTCCTTCAGAAATCATTTTCAAAACCCCAGGTTTTTGAGACAGGTGCTTTGCAGTTCTTCACACAGAAGCAGAGAGTACTTTAAGGTGCTAAAAATTCTATGCTTATTTTTTTGCAAAGAGGGACCACGATATTTATGAGATTTTGTTTCTGCCTTTGCAAATAATCGCTAATGATAGAACAGGAGTGCACATCAGATTCCCCTAGCGTTTATGTGCATAAGCCTATTTGGACTTCTTTTTTTTTTTTTTGTGGCTACACCAAAAAGAAGAGATGCAGAATTCAGCAGCCACTGATATACTCAGAGGAAACAGCTACCAGAGCGGATGATGCCTGGGTTCCAGCACGCTGTCAGTGATTCCCCATGCCCCCTTTCCTGTGGCTGACCTGAACGAGCATGAAACTGGTTACCTACCTTCCTCTCCGCAGAGCGTATGGAACGAGATGTCTGAAGGGGACTTATCTCCCCCGGCAGAACCACTGTAAAGTACAAAAGGCCGCCAACATCTGTGCCCACATTGCCCTGGTAGGCTTGTTGTTGTGCAGGAGCCACTGGCAGAAACTGGGCTGCAGTTGCTGCTGGGGGTGCCTGTTACTGACACGTGGTGGCATTCGGGGCTTTTGTAAGCTTAAACTATGACTCCTTATAGATACGAACTAGGCTCTTATTTGTTGATAATTGCATTTGCTTCAACCTTTAGGAATGAAACGAGAAGAAGCTGTAATAAAAGCGTATGCCCAGGTGTAATGCTTCCTTTTAGAGAAGCCACGCAATTGAAATCAGTGCAGGCTCCAGCTTTTTGGTGTTTGACTGCTTATGCCGAGCTGACTGCTGAAAGCAGAGGGAAAAAGCCTGATAATTCCTGAGCACACGTGGAACAAGGGGAAATGCTACTGGTTTCTTAGCTGCTTCATAAGCAGCACTTGGAGCAGCCTTGTGGCAGGAATGGAGCAAATGGAGAACACTGGTGCTGATGCAGCAGAATTACTCTCAAGCACAAAAAGAATTAGTTCACATTGTCCCCAGATGTCAGAAAGTTTATCTGTGGTCATTCAGCAGCAGTCAAAAACATCAACCTCCCGACAAAAGTAGGAAGTCATACTAGTAACAGCAAGGAAAGTTTCCATGTTTTGTTGCGAGGTGCACGAAAATCATAATGCATCTACGAGAACTTTGGAGTCAGACAGTGATAAGGACAGCAAAGATGACAGTCAGGACAAGCTCTGGATAGGTGAAATGTGAAATAAATATCTAGAAGATATTCTGGAGGATGGTTAGAAAATATTTCTGAGGAAATTGCACAGGTTTGGGAAAAATCCCACAGAACTCACATTGGTATTGTGCTGACCAAAGAACTTACAAGAATTTAAAAAATGTACAATACGGGGCAGAAATAAACATAAATTATTTCCTCACTATATAGACAATAGTAAGGAGAAAATTCCAATAAGCCTGTGCTGACTTGTGAAGCAGCTAGCAGAGCCTGGGAGCATTTGGAAATATAGTTATTTGAACACACGTGTGACCAGGAACTGCTCAGAGTGGACTATTGCACTAGTTTTATTGAAGAAATTCAGCCAAGTAATTTGTTAGTCAGTGAGGAAATGAATCACAACAGGACAGCATTAGTTAATGACATCCACGATAAACTTATTTCAGATAACAGAACGCATTAAATACCTCAGGAATTTCAAATATTTGAAAGGTATGGAGGTTTCATAGTCTGTATTATTCAGAGGTCAGTGGACTTTGAAAACTGTGTTGAAATAGCAAAGCAAACACTACCTAAGGCAAATGAAGATGATTAAGACCCTATCTATCTTGGTTTGCTTCACTAGAAAGCCACGCCTCTCCGTTTCAAGAGCCTCGTTCACACGCATAATACAGACCAGAAAGATCAGTTTGGCAAAAACGTAGATGTCTGAGGGTGTTCTCATGAACAGGATTACCTTAAAAATGGCAGGGGTAAAAGAAAAGAGGTTGCCTAACAAACCTTGAGGACCTACCACCAAGTCGAGAAAAGAAGCAACTCATTTGCAGACAATGGAAACAACCACTGAACGATATTAAACCTGTCTTTCAAGTCAGAGAAGGCAGATTCACTCCAGATAAAAGAGGGTATTCCGAGTAGGACTACCATCCTTCTGTTTCCTCATGAATATGTCTCTTTCTCACTTAGAAATCTTGTCTGGCATGATATAGAGGCATTCTGTGTTTATCTAGGATTTTGGGGAGCACAGCAGCCCTTTTCCTGGTACATCTGATGCTTTGCAATGACAATAAGCGTGCCCAGCTGTGCTTGTAGGCTTTATGTGGTTTCTGAACCCTGAACATTCACAGGACGTTGGAAACTGTGGGCCCATGTGAACAGTAGGTTTGATGTTTCTCCAAAAAGTGCAGCTGTGCCTGCACGGTTTGGTTACAGCACATGTGTACAGGAGTAATAGCACTGCCCAGAAATCCCAGGCTCATTCTGCAGGTCCAACGCTAAGCACTTTAACAGTGGGCAGGTGGGAAGCTCAACACGCTTTATAATCCTAATTCAAGCCTGAATAATAGCAATATATACAAGATCAGAGGTTTGCCTAGCCCTGCACCTTGTTCCAATAGTGATCATCAAGTTAGCGTCCCAAAAATGTTATAAGGATAATCTACAGAACCTCCCCAAAGTATTTTCTGAGCACCTAGTGATCAATCTTTCTAGGTTTTCCTAAACCAGATTTGTGTTTTTGTACTAAATAGCAGTTGGTGTCTGTTTCCTCTGTAAACTTATCAATGTATTATTATTATTATTATTATTATTTTTATTTGAGATACATTTTCAGCATCCACAACGTCATGTCACAAGTTCTACAGGCTGATTATATGAATGAAGACATGGCTCCTTTTGTTTGCTTAGAGGCTGGCATCTTCTTGGTTCATTTGGTGTTTTCCAGATTTTGTATTAAAACAAACAAACAAACAAACAGTTATTTCCTATTCACCTTGTCCAGGCCAGTCCTGATTTTCCTGATTGCTAGCATATGCCTTTTTAGTGCTTTTCATGACAAAAGCCTTCATTTATTCAATTATTCTTTCTACTGTAACTGTCACCAGATGAAAGCATAACTCTAAACGCTATTGAAGATGTGGGTGTGTCATGTATTTGTACAAAAGCAAACTGATGTTTTCTCCTACGTTGATTCCTTTTCCAGTGATTTCTGGCATTCTGTTTGCATTCCCTTTACGTTTCTTGACAGGGAGTTTTTGTTGCCTGGTCATTAAGTGGTCAGAAGTTCTTCTGTAAGTCTGCCATCACCTCTAGTCTGTATCACTCTGACTAATTCAGTGTTATCAGCAAACATTTTCATCCCTTTTCTACCCTGTTTTCTGATCACTTGTGACCTGTGTTGAGCAATGCAGACTTCAGCACAGAGCCGTGTGGGACACCACATGTGATCTCTCTCTGCTGTGAAAGGCAATTATTTGTTCCTGTCCCTTCTCCCTACCCTCTGAACATTTCTTCATGTCTGATTATCTCCCTCAATAGCCATTAGGGAGGCAACTGCTTGGATGCCTTCTGAAAATCCAGGCAGATGGTATCAAGCAGATCTCTGTTGCCAACATGTTTTACTGACTCTGTCAGAGGCCTCGGGTAGATTTGTGAAGCACGACTTCCCTTTACAAACACCACGGCGACTTCTTCGTTGCACCGTACTTATCCTGATGTCTGCTAATGCTGTTCTTTATCATAGTTTCCTCTGGCTTAACCAGTACAGGCTATTACTCTGGGGTATTGAATATCCGCCCTGGAGTCCTCCTTAAAAACTGGCCTCAGGATAACAAGCTTGTCAAAGGCTTCTCCCAGCTGTCCTTTGTGGGAGCTGCATTAAATCGATGCACGGCCAGGCAGCTGGTGCCCTGCCCCGTTGCAGCGTGTGCAGGAAATGTGCCGTGTTCATGCCATCGCATGGTCGAGCAGCGCTGCCAGAGCACCGTGGTTGAGAAGCATCTCAACAAAATCCTGCTGCATGCACGGCCTCCGGTGTGGATATCCACTGCTGTCAGCGTTCTAGACGAAGACCATTCACATTTTGTTTAGAACGAAATAAAGGAATAAAAACAAAAAATAAAAATAAAAACAAAAAACAAAAACAAAAACAAAAACAAAAACAAAAAACAAAAACAAAGACAAAAACAAAAACAAAAACAAAAACAGAAACAGAAATAGAAACAGAAATAGAAATAGAAATAGAAATAGAAATAGAAATAGAAATAGAAATAGAAATAGAAATAGAAATAGAAATAAGGTTTAGGCTCTGTCTTCCATCTAGGTATGATCAGGCTTTACAGGATCTGTGAATTTCACAGGGCATATTAAAAGATGGTATATGTGGTTCTACTAGTTTTACAATACTGTGATTCTGTTGACTTCACTGTGTTTCTATAACGCAAGTAAAGGATACAGTTAAAATCAGGTTTAAGCCATGAGGCAGTACAGCTAACTTCTTTAGCACTCTGTTTTAGAAGTTGTTTGTGGACCTGGGAGTAGTTTGGTTTTCTGTAGTTTTGTATTTAGTATTCAGAGCGTTCAGCCATGATATTACCTATTCATTGCCTCTGCCAGGTAGAGGAAAAAAAGTAATTGGTTTATTATGCTACAGGCTCTTGGGTTCTTAGTTGTTTGGGAAGAAAATAACGTTCTCCAAAGAGATGCTAATAGATCCTGCAGGTATTTCCAATAGGACATTCTATATGCATATGTAACAGATCTGATCAGTGAAATGTTATGTAGCTTATTCCGGGGGACTTCCTGGCCACTTCTTCTGTAGATACATCCCCCTAACACACAGACGTCATGGTTGTTTGCAAAAAATATCAATAGTCCAGGCAGTGTGCTGTAACTTAAAAAAAAAAAAAAGAATTGAACAGATTTGCCTCTTATTTTTTTATGTCGCTTGTGACTATTGCTGTCATTAAGAACTGCTCGAGTGTGTTCTCCATCATGCACACTTTCAAACTGTCTTTGTTGTTTCTTTGACATATGACAAGATGCTGACTGTAATGAAAGGCATAACTTCATGTTTGCTGCTCTGCCCACGTGCTTATGCTGTTTTTTTCTTGATACTAATAGTTTCCATACAGTTACGTTCATTCGCAAGCAGTGCTTTGAAAGAGCTTAGTATGTGCTGTAATACTCCGTGACGATTTATATCTTGCTTATTTAGTTCGTGAAATTATATCGAGAGAGGAGGGGAAGCCGTTCTCAATTTGTAAACACAAAGTCCCAGGACAGTATCACCATCCAGATGGCAGCGAGCGTGAATTTTGCATTTTGATTGAGACGGTTAATATTGATGTGAAAACAACAACAACCACCAAAAACATGTTGGCAGAAAATCGCTCCTGCCTATGCGTCTGGCAATGTGGCAGGTACGTCATTTATTCCACAAGCACAGAGAACATGTTGCACTTGGAAAACACAGCCAAGTATAATGGTTTCTGACTCCAACCAAGCAGATTTTCCTTGGTGATGAATAGAAATAGAGGTGTTCCCTACTTGTGGAAACTGGTGAAACGACCAGTCGGGAAAAAGCAGTGAGTTGATTTAAAATTAAATAATTTAAGCAGAAAATGTGCATATAATCAATACTGCACCAGGTTATGCTAATACTGAAGTCTTAACACTTTCGAAAGTGCGTGCTCAAAAATTATAGCCAAATGCATGTGCTAAAGCAATTTTGTGACTGACTTGCTTGAGCAATTACTGCATTTTCATACAGAATAGCTAAATAAAAGGAAGAAAGGAGATCATTTTAAAAGACCCTCATGATAATTTCCTTCAATGTGTGATGCTGAAATGTAACAGCTGCATTGTATTCTACCCTCATTCTTTGTGCAAATATCCTTTTATCACAGCTGAAACATTTTTCTTCCTCTCTCTCCTTTAGTTCCTAAATTCATAGATTTTACCATCCATTTATTTTGCTATGAAACAAAGAAGCCCAAAGTCTCTGTATTCAGAAAACAGAATGATATTTAACTGTTGAACATTGTGTAGGTCATGCTAATATTTTTTATCCTCTGAATTCTTTTGTTCTATTAAATTTAATACAAGTGTCAATATAAACACAAGCAGAAAAAAAAACCTCCTTTTTGAAAGAAGTTTCCATCACAATAGTTCAATTAGAGAATCCCAAATTTTGTGTCAATTTTTTTATTGGTCACATACATTATTACACACTTCAATGGTGTTTTTTTTTTTTTTTTTAAAAAAAAAAAAAAAGACAACCTTAATAAACAGGAGATTAGTTCAAGGATTACAAGGTAAATATGAAGCTGTCTAAAGCAAAGAAAACAGTGGGCTGGCCTTACAAGATGATCTCCTGGGCTGCTGCTTACAAGTGGAATTTCTCAAAATGCAGTCTCGGGCACAGCACCATTCAATGGTTCTATTCATTAATGAACAAAAGTGAGAATACACTAATGATGTTTTTGATGGCAGAAATTAAAGGCATGCTCAAATCAGTAGCTGGTGTATCAAGAAGGAAGAAAGACCGTCCTTGAGGACATGAGGAGTAGGAACAAGGTGGAAGTTCAGCTGAACTCCATTGTCACAGTCTTCTCTTACATCTCGCAATCATCTTGCCATCATCTGAATGGTGTAAAAACCTTTCTCCTTCCAAGCCTGAACACAAATAAGCACACGCACCATGTCAATTAGGCTGTGATTCCACTTTCTCAAGGCAGCTATCTAAATTATGCCCGTGCCATCTAGGACGTTGGTAGTGACTCCTGAGTAAGGCAGGCCCACAGCTGAACCCCCAAGGCAGCTTCAGGTCTGTGACTCCTGGCTCCATATTTTCAGCTCATGGCCAAGTCTGTCTTAGTGGTCCTCAGTCCTCAGGCCCTGGCTTTCCAACAAAGTTCTCCTGCACTTGGAGGGGGGAGAAAAATACAGAGCAACCTTTTTATTTACTTGTCCAGCAATCCCAGTGGGCCTGGGGTGCCAGGACTGAATCACACGGGCCGGTTTCTGAAGAAAGAAATGAATGTTCCTTGAATGCTGGGTCAGTTGGCTTTCTTGGCTGGTAGGTCCTTACCAACGTCACAAAAACCGTGCAGTGCCACTGCCTTGATTAGCTGTTAACGGGAGGAGCCATGAATGTGTGTGGTTAATTGGGGCCTGCATCAATAGGTGCCACGCTGGTCTGATTTCCTACTGCTAAGCAGACAGGCCCTAACCTTCCTCCTGTGTTTTCTTCTTTTCCCTCAGAATTGCACCTATTCATTGTGGCTTTTAACCTTCATCCCTGGCAAGCAGACCCAGATGTCAGGGAAATTTTTCAATAAAATGTAAGCTGGAACTTGGCACATATTTAATTATCCTTGCTCAAGAAAGATTGGTTCAACTTAAAGGATTACTTCAAGAAGGCCCAGAAGGCCTTTTAGAAGTGATTAGAGGTTTATGGCATAACAGAAGAATACAAGTATCGCTTCCCCATATAATACGACAAAGATG